>NW_019182858.1:511-257723 GCF_002260705.1 Seriola dumerili
TACATAAAAGTTTAGGAAGTTGCTAAGGAAAATGATATCAAGCATACAACATAACAATAAGGCATAAAAACATTAAAAAACCTCATAGTATAGTAAGATATGAAGACATCATAATGTAGTAAGGCCCTAAAAGCAATAAAAACGACATAGTATAGTGTGGCAAAAAACATAAAAAAACGACATAGTATAGTATTGCAAAAAACGTAAAAAAATGACAGTATAATGAAGTATAAAATCATCATAAAATGTCATAATATGGCAAGGTATGAAGACGTCAGGAAATAATAAGGCCCTAAAAGCAATAAAAACGACATAGTATGATAAAGCATAAAACCATCAGAAAAGGTCATAGTATGGCAAGGTATGAAGACGTCAGGAAATAATAAGGCCCTAAAGCAATAAAAACGACATAGTATGATAAAGCATAAAACCATCAGAAAAGGTCATAGTATGGCAAGGTATGAAGACGTCAGGAAATAATAAGGCCCTAAAGCAATAAAAACGACATAGTATGATAAAGCATAAAACCATCAGAAAAGGTCATAGTATGGCAAGGTATGAAGACGTCAGGAAATAATAAGGCCCTAAAGCAATAAAAACGACATAGTATGATAAAGCATAAAACCATCAGAAAAGGTCATAGTATGGCAAGGTATGAAGACGTCAGGAAATAATAAGGCCCTAAAGCAATAAAAACGACATAGTATGATAAAGCATAAAACCATCAGAAAAGGTCATAGTATGGCAAGGTATGAAGACGTCAGGAAATAATAAGGCCCTAAAGCAATAAAAACGACATAGTATGATAAAGCATAAAACCATCAGAAAAGGTCATAGTATGGCAAGGTATGAAGACGTCAGGAAATAATAAGGCCCTAAAGCAATAAAAACGACATAGTATGATAAAGCATAAAACCATCAGAAAAGGTCATAGTATGGCAAGGTATGAAGACGTCAGGAAATAATAAGGCCCTAAAGCAATAAAAACGACATAGTATGATAAAGCATAAAACCATCAGAAAAGGTCATAGTATGGCAAGGTATGAAGACGTCAGGAAATAATAAGGCCCTAAAGCAATAAAAACGACATAGTATGATAAAGCATAAAACCATCAGAAAAGGTCATAGTATGGCAAGGTATGAAGACGTCAGGAAATAATAAGGCCCTAAAGCAATAAAAACGACATAGTATGATAAAGCATAAAACCATCAGAAAAGGTCATAGTATGGCAAGGTATGAAGACGTCAGGAAATAATAAGGCCCTAAAGCAATAAAAACGACATAGTATGATAAAGCATAAAACCATCAGAAAAGGTCATAGTATGGCAAGGTATGAAGACGTCAGGAAATAATAAGGCCCTAAAGCAATAAAAACGACATAGTATGATAAAGCATAAAACCATCAGAAAAGGTCATAGTATGGCAAGGTATGAAGACGTCAGGAAATAATAAGGCCCTAAAGCAATAAAAACGACATAGTATGATAAAGCATAAAACCATCAGAAAAGGTCATAGTATGGCAAGGTATGAAGACGTCAGGAAATAATAAGGCCCTAAAGCAATAAAAACGACATAGTATGATAAAGCATAAAACCATCAGAAAAGGTCATAGTATGGCAAGGTATGAAGACGTCAGGAAATAATAAGGCCCTAAAGCAATAAAAACGACATAGTATGATAAAGCATAAAACCATCAGAAAAGGTCATAGTATGGCAAGGTATGAAGACGTCAGGAAATAATAAGGCCCTAAAGCAATAAAAACGACATAGTATGATAAAGCATAAAACCATCAGAAAAGGTCATAGTATGGCAAGGTATGAAGACGTCAGGAAATAATAAGGCCCTAAAGCAATAAAAACGACATAGTATGATAAAGCATAAAACCATCAGAAAAGGTCATAGTATGGCAAGGTATGAAGACGTCAGGAAATAATAAGGCCCTAAAGCAATAAAAACGACATAGTATGATAAAGCATAAAACCATCAGAAAAGGTCATAGTATGGCAAGGTATGAAGACGTCAGGAAATAATAAGGCCCTAAAGCAATAAAAACGACATAGTATGATAAAGCATAAAACCATCAGAAAAGGTCATAGTATGGCAAGGTATGAAGACGTCAGGAAATAATAAGGCCCTAAAGCAATAAAAACGACATAGTATGATAAAGCATAAAACCATCAGAAAAGGTCATAGTATGGCAAGGTATGAAGACGTCAGGAAATAATAAGGCCCTAAAGCAATAAAAACGACATAGTATGATAAAGCATAAAACCATCAGAAAAGGTCATAGTATGGCAAGGTATGAAGACGTCAGGAAATAATAAGGCCCTAAAGCAATAAAAACGACATAGTATGATAAAGCATAAAACCATCAGAAAAGGTCATAGTATGGCAAGGTATGAAGACGTCAGGAAATAATAAGGCCCTAAAGCAATAAAAACGACATAGTATGATAAAGCATAAAACCATCAGAAAAGGTCATAGTATGGCAAGGTATGAAGACGTCAGGAAATAATAAGGCCCTAAAGCAATAAAAACGACATAGTATGATAAAGCATAAAACCATCAGAAAAGGTCATAGTATGGCAAGGTATGAAGACGTCAGGAAATAATAAGGCCCTAAAGCAATAAAAACGACATAGTATGATAAAGCATAAAACCATCAGAAAAGGTCATAGTATGGCAAGGTATGAAGACGTCAGGAAATAATAAGGCCCTAAAGCAATAAAAACGACATAGTATGATAAAGCATAAAACCATCAGAAAAGGTCATAGTATGGCAAGGTATGAAGACGTCAGGAAATAATAAGGCCCTAAAGCAATAAAAACGACATAGTATGATAAAGCATAAAACCATCAGAAAAGGTCATAGTATGGCAAGGTATGAAGACGTCAGGAAATAATAAGGCCCTAAAGCAATAAAAACGACATAGTATGATAAAGCATAAAACCATCAGAAAAGGTCATAGTATGGCAAGGTATGAAGACGTCAGGAAATAATAAGGCCCTAAAGCAATAAAAACGACATAGTATGATAAAGCATAAAACCATCAGAAAAGGTCATAGTATGGCAAGGTATGAAGACGTCAGGAAATAATAAGGCCCTAAAGCAATAAAAACGACATAGTATGATAAAGCATAAAACCATCAGAAAAGGTCATAGTATGGCAAGGTATGAAGACGTCAGGAAATAATAAGGCCCTAAAGCAATAAAAACGACATAGTATGATAAAGCATAAAACCATCAGAAAAGGTCATAGTATGGCAAGGTATGAAGACGTCAGGAAATAATAAGGCCCTAAAGCAATAAAAACGACATAGTATGATAAAGCATAAAACCATCAGAAAAGGTCATAGTATGGCAAGGTATGAAGACGTCAGGAAATAATAAGGCCCTAAAGCAATAAAAACGACATAGTATGATAAAGCATAAAACCATCAGAAAAGGTCATAGTATGGCAAGGTATGAAGACGTCAGGAAATAATAAGGCCCTAAAGCAATAAAAACGACATAGTATGATAAAGCATAAAACCATCAGAAAAGGTCATAGTATGGCAAGGTATGAAGACGTCAGGAAATAATAAGGCCCTAAAGCAATAAAAACGACATAGTATGATAAAGCATAAAACCATCAGAAAAGGTCATAGTATGGCAAGGTATGAAGACGTCAGGAAATAATAAGGCCCTAAAGCAATAAAAACGACATAGTATGATAAAGCATAAAACCATCAGAAAAGGTCATAGTATGGCAAGGTATGAAGACGTCAGGAAATAATAAGGCCCTAAAGCAATAAAAACGACATAGTATGATAAAGCATAAAACCATCAGAAAAGGTCATAGTATGGCAAGGTATGAAGACGTCAGGAAATAATAAGGCCCTAAAGCAATAAAAACGACATAGTATGATAAAGCATAAAACCATCAGAAAAGGTCATAGTATGGCAAGGTATGAAGACGTCAGGAAATAATAAGGCCCTAAAGCAATAAAAACGACATAGTATGATAAAGCATAAAACCATCAGAAAAGGTCATAGTATGGCAAGGTATGAAGACGTCAGGAAATAATAAGGCCCTAAAAGCAATAAAAACGACATAGTATAGTGTGGCAGAAAACGACATAGTATAGTATGGCAAAAAACTTGAAAAAATTACAAAGTATAATAAAGCATAAAATCCTCAGAAAATGTCATAGTATGGCAAGGTATGAAGACGTCATGGTATAATAAGGCCCTAAAAGCAATAAAAATGACATAGTATAGTGTGGCAAAAAACGACATAGTATAGTATGGCAAAAAAATTTAAAAAATTACAAAGTATAATGAAGCATAAAACCATCAGAAAACGTCATAATATTGCAAGGTATGAAGACGTCATGGTATAATAAGGCCCTAAAAGCAATAAAAACGACATAGTATAGTGTGGCAAAAAACGACATAGTATAGTATGGCAAAAAAATTTAAAAAATTACAAAGTATAATAAAGCATAAAACTATCTGAAAACGTCATAGTATGGCAAAGTATGAAGACGTCATGGTATAATACGGCCCTAAAGGCAATAAAAATGCCATAGTATAGTATGGCAAAAAACGTAAAAAAACGACATAGTATAGTATGGCAAAAAAATTGAAAAAATTACAAAGTATAGTAAAGCATAAAACCATCAGAAAACTTCATAGTATGGCAAAGTATGAAGACGTCATGGTATAATACGGCCCTAGAAGCAATAAAAACACCATAGTATAGTATGGCAAAAAACGTGAAAAAAACGACATAGTATAATAAGTGTAGCAAGTAATTGTCATAGTGTATTAAAGTATAAAACCATCATAGTGTAGTCAGGCATCGAAGCCAGAGATAACTGAAATCTCATAAAGGGACAGAGAAATCATGATACCTATTACAATTTTATGAAGGTCAGCAAATAATACATAAAAGTTTAGGAAGTTGTTAAGGAAAGTGATATCAAGCAAACAACATAGCATAATAAGGCATAAAAACATTAAAAAACCTCAACGTATAGTAAGATATGAAGACATCATGGTATAATAAGATGTAATAAAAATAAAAATAATAAAAATGTCAAACTATAGTAAGGCATAAGAACTTCATAGTATAGTAAGGCCTGCGGGCAGAAGCTTGGACTTGGATTGAACCCTCGACCTACTCACTGAGAGGCAACAGTTGTAACCATTGCACCACAAAGCTTCCATACAATTAGGTCATAGTATAGTCATTCATAATAACGTCACAGTATAGTTGAGCGTAAAAACATAAAAAAACGTCATAGTACAGTAAGGGATGAAAATGTAAAAAATGTCACAGTATAGTAAGGCATAAATTGGTCTAAAAACATCATAGTATAGTAAAGCATAAAATTGTCTAAAAATGTCATAGTATATAGTATGGCATAAAATGTCAAAAAATGTCATCGTATAATGAGGCGTAAAAATGGCTAGAAAAAGACATAGTATAGCAAGGAATAAAAAGGTCAAAAAACAACATAGTATAGCAAGGAATAAAAAGGTCAAAAATCATCATAGTATAGTAAAGCATAAAAATGTCTAAAAATGTCATACTATAGTAAGTAGGGTTTTCACCAGAACCGATAATTCGGTACCAAGTCAATGCCACATGGCAAAACACAGGACAATACCCGTTTTTGCGTGCTGACACTTGACGAGATTGATAGTCACCCTCTTAGGAAGCAACATAAGATTGACATCCTAGTAAAGGAGGCAGCTGAGTGAGTGCTCATCACGCCTGCTTGCGCATCAGGTGTCATTGTGCACAAGCAGGATTTCATTAACTGTATGAGCAACTTATCTCATGGTGCAAAAGCGTCTTTCCTCAAAAGTGACAGTAATCTACCAAAAACATGAGTAAAAGAACATTAACACTAATTACTGCATCACTGGCAACATTTGAATCACTCATAACACATTTAAGCACAGTTTCTCGGCACATGCTCTGCCTCTGCCAAAGGGAGGATGAGGAGCGTCCACTACTTGGCTGCAGTTTAGCCCCAATAACAAATGGAAGATGGCAACAAGTTCAGGCACACAACTTGGTACTGCTGCAGCACTTCGGCTTGTCGAAAGAAAAAGCCAGAAGAGTCGCATATGGAAATATTTTGCTTTCGAGGATGATGATGAGGGCTTGATTATAGACGGTTTGTGAACGGTGCCTTCGCACTTTCCAAACCACAGTTGAAATGCGGTGCTATAAACAGTTTACTGCCTACATTTTAGCAAAGTATTGTTTACTTTAAATACTTGAAGGCTACATGCCACTGTTCTTTTTTACAGTGTCAAAATCTGTTTCATTTTATTATTATATCTATTATATGTCCATATTTTTTATGTCTCAGACTATTAAAATGCTCTGCAATAAAAAGTTGACTGACTGTATATTTTAACATAGTACTATTTACTTTAAATTCTTGAAGGCTACATTCCATTGTTCTTTGTTTTTTGTTTTTTTTAATTCATATTTTTCAATAAAGGAGTGAAAGAGAAAGTACATGGAATTTATTATGTGTGTTTTGGTTTTTTTGGGTTTTTTTTGCCGTGGTATCGAAATAGGTATTGAGAATCGTGGAATTTCACTGGTATTGGTATTGACTACTAAATTTCTGGTATCGTGATATCCCTAATAGTGAGGCATAAAACATCTAAAAATGTCATAGTATAGTGAGGCATAAAAATGTCAAAAAACGTCATAGTATAGTAAGGTATTAAAACATCAAAAAACATCATCCTACAATAAGGCATAAAAACGTCATAGTATAGTAAGGCTAAAAATGTAAAAAAACGACATAGTATAATAAGGCATTAAAACATTTAAAAACAACATAGTATAGTTAGGCGTGAAAACGTCAAAAACGTCACAGTATAGTAAGGCATAAAAAGCTCAAAAAACATCATAATATAGTATGGCATAAAAATGTCAAAAAAAAGTCACAGTATAGTTAGGCATAAAATCGTTATAGTATAGTAAGGTATAAAAACGTCATAGTGTAGTCAGGCATAAAATGACACAAAAACGTCACATTCTTGATCAAATGCTAACATGCCTAAATCGGTTGTCTTGGAGACGTAGCCTCTTGGCGGGCACATTGGAATGATCTAATATGACTTCACTCCAAACATAGTGCGAATGGGGATAGGGACAATTCTGTTCTTGCAAAATATTGGTAGGTCCATATGCAAACCTACGCCCTTGTGTCATTGATGTGATGTGCAAATTAGCGATAGAAAATGATTGCAAAAATGTAAGAATTTTTCTTTTTCTTTTTTTGTGAGCACCCTGCCACCCCCCAACAAGATGCCACCATGGGCGTCTGCCCATGTTGCCCCTATCTAAATCCGACATTGGACTCACCGTAGGAGCCTCTTCCAGCCATCTTATGGAACTGCTGCCAGGTGAGTGGACCTTGAACATGTTGAATGTTTTCCCAGGTCCGGCCCGTTCTCTTCTTCTGGATGGCATCCTGCAGGAAAGGCTGCAGAGACAGCAGCATGCGAACCATGTCCTGGGACGACAACATGCTCATGTCCACCACTGTGGCAGAGACACACACACACACACACACACACACACACACACACAAAAGGATGCATAAACTGGTGAACGCATGTTAACAAGATTCGATACACAAAAAGAAACAAACACACAAAACACATTAATACATAGTTTAGATAACACAAACACAGCTAAAGCATACATAAAATTTATATTCTCATCAAAGACTTAACAATGTGTAAAGTACAATTTGATTTATGGGAGTTTGTGACATATATCATTCAGATCCTTTCTTCAGCAGCTAAATCATGTTTCTCACCGTTAGTGTGAGGCCAGGAGTGAAGAGCTGTACTTCTGACAACAGCTGGATCTACTTTCCCTCCTGTGGGGTTATCCACATACTGCAGCCCCTGTTCCAAGGCATTGTAACACTCCATACAGGCATCACTCCCATCTGCCCACTGCTTTTCTGACATCCAGCTTTGCAGCAGTGCCCCCTTGCGGCCATGGCAGGAACAGCTGAGGGGGAGGTGCAGTGATGTCAGGGATGAAATCGGCTGGGAGCACTGTTCCTGCAGGAGGATCATGACCAACGGTGAAGCAGGGGCTGCGTCCTGAGGCCGCTTGGCCCTGGGGTCTCCCATAGTTGGGTCCCGCCGGCAAAGAGCCAGCCTCCTCTCTGCTGCCCGGCCCACTTCAGAAGTCCGACCATAAATATCCAGCTCATCCTCCAGGAAGAGGCCTGTTCCGTGGGCCAGCCGCCTGTTCACAATGGCACTGAATCCACACATACAGCGGTACTGATCTTCACAGGTAGAATCTGGGATATACACCCCCACATCTGCTCCTTTGACATTCATATTGCAGGCACAGATACAGCAGCTGTCAAAATTGCGATCCTTGAAGACGTTGAGGACGGAGTCTGAGAGGAGGAGGATAGCATACAGGCTGTGGGCCTCAGGCAGAGAGGGTCCTGGCCGAGCTAGGGGCTCCACAGAGCTGAGAGGCAGGCTGGTCGAGGGCGTAGAGGCTGGTGAGCTCAGCTCAGTACCATCCTGCTTCACCGAACCCTGCCCAGAACTTGCAGCATTAATACCCCTTGGTGTACGAGGGGTACGTGGAGTGGGCACAGAGAAGCGGGGAGTGGCAGGAGATGGGAGTATACCAACAGTGGTGCTCACAGAAGCAGCGTTGGCACTCATCTGGCCATATTCCTGATCTGTGAGAGTGTTGACACTGGGGATGTTTCTGGAAAAGAAACACATTAAAGGAAACAAAAACAAATAGTCAGATAGACAAACAAGATCATTCTAACTCTCTGGGGTGCAGCTCTCGAAGGTCACACTGCTCCTTACACCCAAACAGAGTAAAATCCTTTGAACTGACGGACATTATCATGGTTCGAGCGCTGCACTCTTTGTAGTAAGGCTAAAAAAATCAACCTCACATATTCCTCCCTCAGAAACCACATACTCCAGCACAACACTTTTAAAAGCTTGTGTAAAACTTTTAGAAATGTCTTATAAGCTCATCATAGCTGACTACTCACGTGTATCCATCCCTGATGAAAGTGGTATTTTGGGGATGCATGACTGCGGGGAAATGCTCCATTTTGGGCAAGAGGGCCCAGGATGGACGGTAGTAACACTGCTCAGGAATCTTGAGTGGTGGTAGACTCTGGCTGGGTAGGCAGGATAGTGGGGCAAACATGGAGGAGCCTATTTGTGGCTGGATTGGGAGGAAAAATGTAAGTTTGTCATTTATTAACATTGAGGCACATTTCATTGCACAGAGTATAGCTACAAGAACAGCCACACATAATTGGATGCATCTCCCCAGTACCAGGTAGGAATCCCTTTTGATTCTAAAACTGTAAGCACACATCCCAACACTGCAGGACATCTGAATTAACTAATGTTACTATAATGCTATTTAAGGATAAAACTGGCAATATCCTATATTTTTCTTATTGTCAGCAAATCCCATTAAAAGACTACACATTTTTGTCTATTTAGTGTTGACATTTTTCGGCAGCAGATTAATACACATTTAGCGCCGTCGTGAGTATCTACAGCAGCAGGGCATTGTAGGTGGAGTTGAACTACAACAGACTACACTAAAATAAACTAGAGTGTCCATGTTCATTGTAATGAAGGATCAAATCACCCAGTGCAACATTGTGGCTCATTGATACAATGGAGCTTTATGGCACAGAGCAATAAGCTATTCATGCCAGTAGGATAAAATCATTGTTGACGTAGTGTTTAAATCATAGTGTTTAGGTATATTATGTTCAAATTATGTACTGATCAAATCAAGAAGTCTAATATGTTCCACACACATTGTCCATAGGTTTAAACATTGCATGCTATATTTTAACTGCCAACTAAATATCACAAAAGAAAGCCAGACCTGCTGCACAAAACCAGATTTATAGACTCTTAAAGTATCCAGTGTTGGTGTTTATAAGCCCACTGGCAAACCTCCCCTGACCGCTCTCATTTACATAGTGATATTCCCCAAATCATGTTTCCTATTTACAGAATCTATAAAAGATAGAGGCAGCAGTACAACACAATGGAAATCTATTTCTGTAGCCACAGTTGTCATTAAGTTACCTGGATCCCATTAATTCTAATGTTAAACCTTTCAGTCCTGTTTGCATGTTTCACATATTGAGTTGTGCTAAAAATGCTTGTTGTTTGGAGGAGCTTGTTGTTTTGTGTTAACAAGCAGATGCCCCTAATAGTGGCCACTAAGTGCATTCTGCTATAATTAGCATTTCCCAGCTCACAGAGCCTGCAGTCAGTACAGATGTCTGACTCACAACATGGAGATAGTTAATTAGCAAGCTACAGGTATTAGTAAAACAATTCCGGCATGATATGTGAGCAAGAGCAGCTGCTCAGTAGCTAGCTGCAAGTCAGTCTGCACGTACTTGCAATTACTTGATTACCAGATTTATGTGGATTTAAGCAATTTGTGAAAGTAATTAAACAGCAAGTTATCCTTTTATTTTCCCGGTCCACACCTAAACATGTGATGTGTTTTTACTTTGGCATTGATTCCTCACCTTGATATCCTCCTGTCTGGGACTGGCCATGCTATCATCCATCTCCATCCTGTATTCAGTAAACTGAGTGGAGGCTAAAGGCGCCAGGTGGTCAGCTGCTCCACTGGGTGCGGGTGGCTCTTGACTCGGGGTGTCACGATACGTCATGATAGGAGAAAAAGCTGGGTGCTGCTCTAGAGAAGGTGGGGTGGGAAACATCCGCTGGAGGTCTGCTACTGCTGAAAGCAGACAGAAATGGAGAAAGAGATGAAGAGACAGGGCAGAGCGGAGACAAAAAATTGTACAATGGGATTAAGGAATAATCATCGCAATTGAATGCAGTGGCTATACATAAAAACTGTAGTCAGGTGCCTCTGAAATGTTTTTCATCAAGATTTTACAAGTAAATAAGCATCAAAGTGACTCACTTGATGGATAAGGTACTGCAACTCTCCCTTCCTTCCCGAGAGGCCGATCTTCTGTCGTCACCGGCAGCTTTGCTGAGTGCTGGTTGGGGTAAACAGTCTACAAATTATTACACATAAGATTAGAGGATCAGTTTTATTCAATGCAATATTCTGTGCTTCAGAATATTGAAACATAAAACATACAGGATAATGAGAAAATTATACTATCAGTGCCTGTGCTTCCACAAAATCTTTTAACTTGAAATATGTTACTTTTTTCCTGTGCCAATTACAGTATGTTTGCTAAAATGCAGCTGTGTAAGAGTTACTTTATATAGAACACACACACACAAAAATATAGTACATAAACCATGATGTCTCACCCCCAACTCTTCCTCATCTTCATCAAATATGTTGTCTAGATCAGAGATGTTGACCACCAGATCTTTTTCTCTGGTCAAGGAAGGATTGGCTTTGGCAGCTCCGTCATCTTGACCTGATTCATCTAAAACAGCACAAACCACTTTTGCTCAAATGCTCAATTCATTCACAATACTGTTGAATATGTATACGCTGTTGATGGCAGTGACGGTGTCCAACCTGATTTTGGAGCCGAGTTAAAAATGGACATAGCATCTTTCCCATCAGGCAGTGCTCCATTGCTGGTGATTTCTTCTCCCTGGTGGATCAATTAGAAGAAAATAAGAATATTCTGTTTTCAGTTCCAGTCTAATTTTTAAAAATAAAAAAAAACCCAGAGCCCCCTTTTAAAGAGCTACTGTCTGACATTCTGACATTTTGTGCCATCGATGATTTATTTGGAATTTCTTGCAAGCATAAATTGAAAACCTGCATTTGTGCATTTTGTGAAATGGGTATTTAAAAGTATAAGAGTATCTGTATTTATGTGTATTTTGTGATACATCATTTTTTGGCCAGTTGGGGGCAGCAGAAACCAGCTGTAAACACAACACTGACATATCATCACCATTTAAGTTGATATGGCTGATATTCGCAAACAGCTGTCAGTTTATACATCCAGCAGATATGAAGCAACATTAGCATTCATTTGCCGTGTCTTTGGCCTGCTGACATGTTTAATCCAATATTCACTCTCTTTGAGTTCTGTTTGTGGTTGATCACAAACTGTTGAGGGAAATATTTGTCTTTTTAGCTGCTAAATGCTCCATATGTTCATCAGCTAGTCGCTAACTCTGTCCGCTCTGGTTTGTCTTTGTCTTTTTCAATGAAAAAAGCTGCCTGTTGAAGCTGGAAACGAGATTGACGAGAGTGGTGAGAGTAAATCAAAACAGTTAAGTTGCAAGTCTGAAAAAAAACAAAAAACAAGCTGAAAGTCTTAGTAGGTGATAATTCTCTGTGTGTTCATTAGTGGTCATGTGATCCATATTAATATAAAAATGTTGTTTATTTTAAGTTTTTCCTTAACTATGACTTTAAACTGTATGTGTTGTTTTACCTTGGCCTTCTTGCTGGGTTCTCGTCCTTGACCCTTTAATCTCTTGGAAGTGGAGAAAGTGTACTCAATGTCTCCTTCCTTAAAGTCGTAGGGATCATCCCCAGGCTCCCGCAGTGCCTCCACGCCTGGCTGCTGGAACAGGCCCAAAGTGTGGATGTGGTCCCTCACCCTCTCCTCTGAGATTTTAAATCTCTTGTGAGTCTGTGTGTATAGTCTGGAGGAAACAAGGAGACAAATGCAATCAATTAATCTGTGGTAGCAGTAGTAGTTCATTCTCTGTCTTGTTTTCTTTTGTGTCCTCATATGTCATATCTAATCTCACATTTCCAGATTAAGTTAGACGCTTTCATTGCATGTATCATACATATTAGCTCCAGTGCTACCTGATAAATCCATGCTAAATCCCCATAAATCCCCCAGTTTTTATTGCTGATGTTTTGTGTCTGTGATTCTGGCTCAGGTAGCACTGCCCAGTGTTTCCAGAACCCTAGAATATCTGTCTATATTCTTCATTACTACACTCTTTGTTGTTCCTCTCCCAACTGTACCAAACAGCAAAATACCGTGACTGTGTATCTCTCCTACCTCTTTAGTGGAGCTCCTTCACTGGCTGTCTCTGTCTTCACTTCCTCTGATTTTTCAGAGGGGAGGTCAGGGGGTCTGTAGTCAGTCTTATCAGTTCTGGGAGTCCTGAAGCCTCTCCACCAGCCAGCCCCATTCTCCCTCTGCTTCAACAGAGCTGTATACACAGCTGTCTCGCTGGTGATCACCCCCAGCCCTGAAGCTCCATCTGGACAGACAGGCATATCCACAGGCCCCTCCAGAACCTCTGGGTCCTGCACCCGAGGGTGTGGGCTGAGTGTGGGCGGAAGTGGAGACATCGGCGAATGCAGAAGGGACTCAGGGGCTTTCCTGGAGAGCGGTTTGGGATACTTGCAACTTGGCAGAGCGGCCAGAGGCTCCAAGGGTGGTTCCAGTGCCACAAGACCCCCGAGCTGGGGCCCTCCTGGTGAGTCCTGTTCAAGTGGGGTTTCCTGTGTGACAGACAGCCGGTGGTGGAATGGGATCATGGCTGGCCTCTTGGACTGTTTGTCAGCCTTTTCTGTTTTGTCACTGGTCTTGTGTTTGGGCAGGGAAGGAGGGTATAATGACGGGCCAGAGGACTGAGTGGGGTTGGCACTAGTCTGGACATTGGCAGTGGATGTGGTGGCCAGATTCAGCTTCTGCTGCCTCAACCTGTAGCAAAGTCAAGGAAAACAAAGTTAAAAAAAACACTATACATGTATACCCAATATTAAAATAAAAAAAACACTAAAGGATCAGGTTTAAGATGTTTCTAATCTGAGCCTTAGAGGCAAAATATTAGCTAATTCAATTATTACAGAGGTGTTACTTTAATATGACAATAATGGGAGTCTTTAAATTGCAAAATCTGCATTCAGTTAATCTTTCTTTCCTAAGTCAGCCAGCAAGGCGTTTTCAGACAGCTGTCATGTATTGTTTTCAAAATAAAAGATTCTGACAAGTGACAAAGCATTATCTCTTTTCTGCAGCACAGCAGTAATTTTATTTGATCTTAGACTGTAATCTGGAACATAAGCAACATGTTCATACAAACAATAGGACATTAAAACTTTATCAATTATATTGATATCACAAATGTGATGAAACTTGACATGGATATCTTTTTGAAGACTGTGTGGTATGTTGACATACGTTTAAAAATTCCCTTAACAAAGTTTTAATTGGAGTACCCAGGTGTGCAAGAGGCCTGTGAAAAATGTGAGACAAGGCTCATATACTGTATATATACTGTAAGTACAATGCTGTCGAACAGCTTGGCTGGAGCTCTGGGGTACCTGGAGCAGCTGCAGGGCGCTCTCGCTCCCAGATCGTTGAAGTCCCACGTGGTAACTCCATTTGGCACTTCCTTCTTAGGCGTCACGTCAGATGGCGGATTCAGTCTGCAGGGAATAAACGGGTCCGTGAGGGCGCCAGCTCGACTGCATCACTGCACTTCAATAATAATCACACCAAACAGTGGAAACAAACTGACTTAAACTTACACATGCTGAGGCTGGTTGAGATAGCACTCCCTCCAGGCCTGATGGACCACCTGACAAGTAAGCTTCTTCCCAGAATGCTTTGGGCTGATGCTAGCGACCCCCATGCTGCTGTCTGGTGTGGGAACACTGGAGACGGAGGTCACAAAGCCACTGTCCGCTGAAAAGATGAAAGGTGTAGCAGATGTCATAAAACAGGACTGAGCACAGGATTTTCAACCATGACTTTTAATTCCAGTTTCCATCTCCTCCAAACACCAAGCACCATCTTTATTGTGTGTCCATGGATACGTAAATTAAAACTGTCACACAGAAGTTCAAGTAGAACTTAATGCTTAAGTCGACTGACAAGAGTTACTAAAAGTGTGAACAAGAATCATTTCATGGCGTATATATTTGTATGTTCAATCGTCAGTAAATACCATTTTTCAAGGATAAGGACTCTTTAACAGCAATTATTTGTCAAACATCAACTGTTCAAAAATAGCTTATTGTTGAAAAAACATTAACATGTCAACATGTATGTGTAATGTGGTATCTGATGTCCTGTGTGTGCATGTTTGTTACCTGAGCAGGGCTGCTCTGGTGACGTTGGCGGTGTGAGCGGCACGCTGCAGTGGTTCGGCTCCCTGTTGAGGCCCTGAGCTACAGGAACAGGTGGAGGCTGCTCCACTGGTAGGTCCCCCTGGGCAATCAGCACAAAAGCAGCTGGGTAGGTCATCCTCACACCACCTGGGAAGATACAAAAGGAGGACATTATTTACGGTTATGAAACGAGAGGGTGTCTGCTGCTCACTTTTAACTGCGGGTGGGTTGAAACTGTCAAAAATGGGTACCAGTTAAAGTGAGCAGTAGTTATTTTTTTATTATGCAACACCCACATATGAATTATTGTGCTTAAAGATAACATCCCCTTCATCAACTTCTATATTCATTAATATATTTTGCTGGGTAAAATTATATATGTAGCAGACATCCCTAATAATTGGTGGCAAGTACAGTGGCTATATAGTATATGCAATGCACTTGCTCCGTATCCACTGATGTGAGCATACACTTCCTCTCACTGCTCATATAAAACATCATCTTAAATCCCTTTACACTCACATCTTGACTTTAATTTCAGGCAGCAAAGACTAGACAGGCTTTCCTCTTTAGATGTAAAAGCCACCGGTATCCATGGGAGTTTTGATTATAATCAGGTCAAACCAATGCTGTGGGATCAGACTGATTAGACAAAGCTGTTAGAGTAACTCCCTGCGGCTTTTACTACCACTTCCCCCATCTTTCCTCTCTGTCTCTCTCCTCTCCTCCCTTCCTGTTATTTCCCCTTTACCACTCTGAGATGTGCTGAACGACCATGAGGATCTTTGCAGCGAAGGTACACTTCGACAGTACTCCCACCCACTAATAGCTCAGTTCAAAATGCCAGGGAGTCTACCTCGAGATCGAGGGTAGTCAATGTGAAGTTGATCCCTGTTTGCTTTAGCAACATCACTGTGGTCCAATGTATTTTTGTTGCTCATCTCTTGCTGAAAAGATCTCCAGTGTTTTTTATTATGTACTGCGTGTGATTATATAATATGCAGAACATGTATAAATATTGAAAATGTCCATAAAACAGTAAATCCTGCTACTGGAGATGCATTTTTCACCTTCCACACTGTTTCAAATCCACCAAACTTTTTTCCATACCTACGATGACCTCAACTGCCACGTGACAGTTGCGATCGTAGGCCTGGCTTGCTTCTTCTTTTTCCTTCTCTCCACTTCCCTCTTTTTGCTGGAGCACCATAGGGTAGAAGTAGCTCCAGTCCTCCATTAGCTTCCGTACCGCTGGCTCACTCATCTTGTAGGCCTGACCCGTTAGAGTGCCACTCAGACCGTACGGACTCAGGATCACTGCAGACGGATAAAACAGATTGGAAGGAGAGAAGATGTGAAACATGCTGCAACCTTAAATCGTTTCAGTAAGTTTGCTGTATTTTATTATATTGTGCAACAAAGATACACATTGAGGAGCTGAAAGGTAAATACAGTAAGTTTGTAGAAGGTTACCTTAACTTTGCCTATAATAACATTTTATTTAATCATTTCTGTTTTAGCCAATTACAAATACGAGATAAGCTCATATATTCTTTATGAACTTTTCTACTTTTCTACTTGGGATATAACTAAGAACACATACAATAGCACAATTTTGAGATACTTGTACCCCCTCATGTTCCATGCTGTTTTATACTTCTACTCCACTTCAGTTGAAAAGAACTACTTTACACATTATATTTATCCAACAGCTAGAGTCACTAGTTAGTTTGGAGAAAAGGATTTTAAACACTAAACATATGAGCTTATAAAATATGGAGCACTGTAATAAATTAAACAAAAGTTTCTAAAACTCAAAAGTATATCAAAGTTTACTAGACTATATTTTTTACATATTGATGCATAAGTAATAATAATAATAGTAAGTTATACTTTCAAAGCAAAACTTCTACCTGTAATGGAGTATTTATATAATCTATATGATCTGATTCAGCCTCCACTGCTGCTAATTTGCATGTTGTGTTTTGTGCAATACAACACATTTGCATTATACATGTTCACCAGCAGTGTAATCCATTTCTGGCCGTGCTTCATTGCAGTGCGTTCGTACTGAACATCACTCTTGTTTTGTTCTGTGTACATAAACCATCGAAGAAAACAATGGGTTTGTGGTATTACCTTGCACTGGTGTGATGGAGGTCTGTGCGAGACGGATGTGGTTTTCTGTGATGTGGTACGCAGGCTGGTGCTGGGCGATCTCCACGCTTGTGCACACGTTGCTCTCCCCGTGGAGGAAGAAGGAGAAGGAACATGATAGGTGTTCACTGGGGACAGAAAACAAGCAAAGGTTTAAATCATGAGACCACAGATAGACAGACACAGTACAGGGATGTGGTGGTGTACTTCCCCTGTTGCGTGTGCCGTGAGCTGAGCAGAGAGCAATGTGAACAGATCCCTCTGAGCTCGAGCTCGTGCACAACATAAAAACAAATTAAATGGCAGCATGAGCTTGCACTGTCAAACAGACAAACCCTCTTTGTCCATTTTAATTGCATGTGAATTAACCTACACGACTATAAACATAATTGAACTGCGATTTGAATTGAATTGAAATTACATTTAATTATGTTCAACTTCAGATTAAATAAACCCATGAATCAAATCTATTGAAAAACAAATGCACGATGCGAATGCGCCAGTCTTTCAGGCAGCAGCGTGACAAATGACGAGTGCTTTTCTCCAAATAGCAATTTAGAGAGCATCCTCAGAATGTGTCTTTGTAAAAGCCTCGCAGATCTCTACCTACATTGATCATCTTCATCATTTCCCACATAGGCTCCTTATTGCAGGTATAAATCCTCATTTGCTTATGACTGATTGTGGTGACTACATGTTTACATATGCAGCGCTCTCTTTATTACACAGCCCCTGCACAGTTCATCATGCATTGCTCTTTTTTTAATCACGGAGGAGTAATTGTCCTGGCCTTATTGCAATCTATATACCAGTGGGCGGGCTGGACATCATTAACTATCATCGGCTACTCTGATGTATATTTTTAATCTATAAAGCTCCTTACCACCTTGGTTTATATATATCAGACTGACAATAAAGTCAGCAGGTACTGTAATCGCCTTGTGATTACCCTGCTGCCTATGCAATATCTCCTTTGCCCTGAGGGAGCTGGACCTCCATTTGAGCCGTAATGGATCATCAAATTCAATAAAATGGCCAGTTCCACAGTCACTCATGGGCAGAACTGAACACAGTCATGAGGGAGCCAAATATCATGCGGCGTTAAGCGTGACGGCCTCCAGGTGGCGCTGAGCTCACCCAAAGAGAAAGAGGCCAATTTCTCTGCCTCATAAACATTCCTGATGCTCCCAGAGAAAAAAAACGTACCCTCATAACAGCAGGTGGTTTGAACACAGGTCTGCACAATCACAGGAGGAAGAGCAGAGCTAAAGCACATACATATGCATGCACAAGCCTGCGAGAAAACAGGGACACGAGCGCATGTCGCCTTCACACCTACAGGCACGCGCATGCACGCACACACACACACACACAGATACACAGCACTAGTCCATCATCTCACCAGTTCGCATCTCTACAAAACATGAGTCAAAATGCTTTCAATGTCACCGCCCTCCATCCTTGTCCTCAGTGCATCATTACACCATAAGAAGAGCTATATATAGCTGCATAGGGAGGCTCAGGGGAGCAGCTGCAAGTCAAGAGTACTGGTCCAACTAACTGCCATGCACATTATGCACACACAACCACGATTTACATAAGGATCTCAATTGCAAAATGCTCCAATTATCTTCTGAGGGTAAAGTCATGACCCTGCACGGATAGATGCAACTTCAAGGTACTTAAGATATGTAGGTGAGTAAGTCATAACTGTTTTTTTTTGTTATTATTATTATTTCCCATCTGTTTGTTTGACTGATTGATTTTCTGTATTTCACTATATTATAATTTCTGTTCTGCTTGCACTTACAGCCTGACAGCCTTGCACAGATTACACAAAGCTGTGAAATGAAGCATCCATTAGTATTTATTTCCCTCTCATGTTGATAGTTCCTGTTTATATTGTTATTATATATTTTTTATGAGTTGTGCGTGTACTGATTGGGACTGATGTGTCTACAAAAACACTATACCCTCAAGACCCCTCATAAAACCGCAGCCCTGGCCAAATAGCAGGGAATCACTGTTGGAAATCCTCTCTGCTCTCTTTGTATCTTTATCTTATCTTTCTCAGTTTTAAAATCAGGCAGCAATCCAACAGAATTCCCTGGATCCCTCAGTATTTCAGCTGAACTGACTGCATGCTGATAAAGAACTGTTCGCATTGGTAGTACTTATCAATTTTACCTCATACATAAAGTATATGTTGTAACAAAGCAAAGCCCAACAAACGCTACAGATTAAAATGATTAAAAGTCAATTAACATTGTGTCGAGACGAAAAGTTTAGTTAGGTAAACAATCACATTTGATAACCTATACAAGCAATCAATCTAACCAATAATTAATGTGCAACAATTACGACCTAAGATCTATTATGACTGCAATAAAGCGCAATTAAATGTGAGTCAGGGAAAAGCAGAACTACAAAAAGAGCATCAAACTGTAGGCTGACGCAGCTGGGAGATTGATGCTCCCTGTCCTTTTACAAAGGGCATTTTCCTGCACAGTAAGCGGGTGTGAGTGTGTGGACACACTGGGCTTCTTGCATCCTCCGGGACATTTGTGCAGACAGCAAGCGTGTGTGTGTGTGTGTGTGTGTGTGTGTGTGTGTGTGTGTGTGTGTGTGTGTGTGTGTGTGTGTGTGTGTGTGTGTGTGTGTGTGTGAGAACAGCGGACATAGATGTGAGGCAGCTGTGTGTGCTGGGCTGTATGAGTACAGGTATTAATAAATGAAGAGGAGTGATGGCTGAGACTCGCCTCAGGGCTGACAGTCCTGTTGAGAGATAGAGAGAGGAGAGGAGAGAAGGAAGAGTGGGGGGAGGTGGGGGGGGGGTTGAGAAAAAGAAGTGAGAGTGAGAGGAGGAAAAAAGAGGATGAGCAGAGTAGAAAAAAAAGACAGGGATGAAGACAGAGTGAGCTATAGAGGTAGAAAAATTAAGGGAATGCTGGAATAAGACTGAGACGAAAAGGGAAAATAGAAGGATAGAGAGGAAATTAGGAGGACAAGGAAAGAAAGATACAGTATAAAATGAAGAGTGAGAGCAAAACGAGTATGAGAGAAAGAGGAGGAGGTGAATAATTCAGTGCCACGCACTGCAATTGCTGCACACATATCGATGAGATCAGAGTTTTAATGGGTGGCTACTGAGCACAATTTTATGGCGAAATCAATCAGGGGATGTAGAGCCAGAGAACACAGACACATCACATGCTATCCTTGTGTGTGTGTGTGTGTGTGTGTGTGTGTGTGTGTGTGTGTGTGTGTGTGTGTGTGTGTGTGTGTGTGTGTGTGTGTGTGTGCATATGTGTGTGTGTGCATATGTGTGTGTGTGTGTGTCTACTTCATTTGGCTTCATATGTAAGGTACGTGCCTGCACTTATATGCAGCACAAATTCAGCAAATGTGCAAACACCTTATGTACGTGAGTGTATGCATGTAGAGGGAGACACAGTGCATGCACATAAACCCACATTTATGATGAACACACATATGTAGTACATCATATGCACATCTGAATGCCACTGAAAAAAGTGAAAATGGACTGATTGTTCAGTTCATGGGACAATATGTATCCTTTCACCCCATCACTATGCCACCAGCCAGCCAGCAGGGGAGCTGGTTAATGTCTGACATGCACCATGGACTTGACACACGCGCATGTGTCACACACTAAAAAACAATTGTTATCTTGGTTGTCGTTGCTGCTCTCGTGCCTAACCCAGTGGGAAAAAAGATAAAGAAAGATTAGATTAAAAGAGATGGAAAGGAATAAACAGTAAAACAGCTGTGTGCAAAACATACAGATCTTCTGTTCTCACTGTTATAGGCATCTAAAGCCCATGATCTGATAACTGTGTTTAGAAATCATTAACTGAAGTCATATGCACTAAGCAGGCATGATAGCATTTTCTTAGATTCTCTCAGATCTGGAGGATTAATCTGCTTAATTTGCACCTTAAAATCTCTGCCTGCCACCACAGTAGCACTATTATGAGATATCTTCATCCTTCTAGCTGCCTAACCCTTCCTACACAATCTGAGCACATCTCCTGGAAACACAAGAATGTAGACACTGCTCTGGTGTATGCGGACCGATGCAGAGGATGTTTATCCTCTTGTAAGCTCTTGTGAGCAGCGTGTATACACATGCTCCAAAGTCCTTCCAGTGCATTGGCACAATAACTTTATTCCATACAAACAAATCCTAAGATACACACTCAGGCTTATGCAGGTGGGTGCAGGAGCGTGCATATGCTTCTGCATGCACGCAGTCACACACCACTATTAACAGGAGCATAAGGGGGAGTCAGTCAGCTTGATGTATTATTCAGTGGCCCCCAGTGGCTGGCTTTAGCCAGTGTTGCTATCTCAATGTTTGTGCTCAAACACGGCTCCATTTATATGGATTCACAATGGAAAGGTGCCATGACTCCAAGACATGTGCAAGTGCACACTCATTG
The DNA here is from genome assembly GCF_002260705.1 of Seriola dumerili. NCBI lineage: Eukaryota > Metazoa > Chordata > Actinopteri > Carangiformes > Carangidae > Seriola > Seriola dumerili. The sequence goes on from NW_019182858.1 coordinate 22,241, forward strand.
CCCTTTCTATTGACTGAAAAAGAAGCACAGGAAAAGTCTACTGCCGTTGAAATTAGATTTGTTGTCAACTATGAAAATTTTGTTACTGGGCTATTCCCACACAAATGCTGCCAAGAGGAAAAGCTTAAGTTGCTCACCTCAGTAAGAGCATCGCTGCGTGCTACTGCATGCTCTTACCTTCATATCTGTGGTCCTAATTAAAAGCGAGGAAAAGGATCTGTTGGAAGGCTGTTGCTGTGATGTATCACCGTCCTCTCTATTGATCTGTGTGCCCCCCCCCTCACTCTCAGTGGTTTTACCTGGTAATATTAGAAATCTGAGGTTCTCTGCTTTTTGTCTCGAAGGACGCTCAATACACATGTAGAACAACACGTTTTAAAGGAGAAAATGCAAATATTTCAGTAAACCAAATATTTAACAAGGTACTTTTAAATGAAAGCGTGGTCGCCCCGGATTTTATCTCATTCCTCTGTAGTATGTTAATATTTTTATGGCTCACAGTGCATGTAGTCAATTAATGAGCCACTGTATAGACCTAGGCTGCTGTATTTAAAGACAGTGCTTATTCCTGTGATGTCTCTATAAAGGTCTTTTTACTACTGATGGACTAAAGCACGTATAATTATAATATTCAGATTTATCAATGACTGCAAAAATGGTATTATGATTTTTAATGTTATATTTTCCTTCAAACATTTACTTTATTTTTCAATGTCATTTACATAACAGCGGCTTTAAGATGGACATCTGAGATTATACAAAATTTTACTGTAGGAGCCAGCAAATCTCTGAAACTGCAGTAGTATGGTGAACAATCCAAATTACTCAACTGCCCTAGTCTAGTGAGGGGTATTACATACAAGAGATGTCTTCTCCTCAATGGTGGTCAGGAAGTACTGAAGTACTGAAAGAAAACAAAATGAAACTAACATAAACTAATTCACTAGACTAAACAAAAAAAAAATCAAACAGCTCTAAATACAAACCCATTAACTTTTATTACAGTGTTTTTAACAACTGGTCTTCAAGCCAATCACAAAGTACTCCAGTCATCCACAAGTCTAGCTGAATTCAGTCAGCAAGTTTCCATCTGCCATTTTTCTTCTCAGTCACTTTTATAACCAGTCGAATAATCAGCTATCTCCTAATTTAAAGAGTAAACGATGTTCATACCCACGATGGGTGGGATCTTACACCATTCACCCACTGACTATTTTGAATATTCACACATAAAACACTGATTTGATGCTGTGTGTGCATATATATTATGGTTAAGATTATAAAAAAAAAAAACTTTTGACTTATCTTTTTTTTTTTTTAAATCTATTAAACTGTTCACGTCAGCATTAGCAGCATACTTCACACAACATATATTGCATGTGATCTTTCACTCATTACAACTTTTTTTTCAAGGCCCTGGAAGCCCTGGGGGAAAAACATTTAACCAAACAAACCAATATGAAAAAATATTAGATCTGTGGGCAATTTTTTTAATTACATATATTTTTTCTTTCTTATTTGCTTGTTATTCTTCAGTTAGTTTCTGTCTAATGTTTATGATTAAACATGGTTGAATTGAAGATTTTTGTAGGCATCTAGCTTCCCTCCTCCCCTGCACACATCCAGTTACTGTAACATGACATTTTAATTGTGAAAACGAATAAAAATAAACAGATGATCTTGGCATCAGTAAATCTATCACACAGGTCTGATGCAGAGGATAGAGGAAGAGGGGTGAGAAAAACAGGGGATGCTTTTCATATTTTTTGTTATTTTTATTTCTGGAGATTCTGTGACCTTGTTCATGTGGCCTAACACCAAATGTCTGTTGCCTAGGAGATGGCTAATATCTCAATGTCACTGCTCCCTGAGGAGAGGAGAGGAGAGGAGAGGAGAGAAGAGGAGAGGAGAGGACTTGGAGTGTATTAAAAAAGCTATTCTGTCAGATCAACTAAGGATTTCTGAGATTTTGAAGTAGTTTAAACAGGCAGTGCAAGTTGTTTTTGTTTCATGGTCAAGCACCAGAGGACATCTCTCTTACGCTGTAAAATATGAACATTATTTATGCATATGGCCATGAATGCAAATGCGAGCACCTAGATTAACAAATATACTGTGTACTGTACTTGGCATGCATAGAATTGACTGAACTAATGAGAGAGACAGGCTCTAATACCTCCATTCACCCGTCTATCGTAATGATTAATTTATGACCCCCCACCTTCGCTGATCCCCACCTCCCTACCACACACACTGAGCCTCCTCCCTGCTTGTCCTCTCTCTCATGCCTCTTCTCTCACACTCTCTCTGTATCCCTGTAACTCTCTCTCTCTCTCTCGCTCTCTCGCTCCCCTCAGCGTCTGATGCAATCCGTTACCAACCCAGAGTGCTTTCCTCCCATTCAGACACAAAGAGAGCAGGAGTGCTGGATTGAGGGGGGGTGGGGGTGGCGGGTGGGGGGGTGAGCAGAGGAGGTTGGTTGGTTGGTTTGGGAATCTTCTCCTGGATGTGCCAAGCCTCGCCATGCCCGGGGACACATACAAGATAAACACCAGATAAGCCTGACAAAGGCAGCAGCGCCAAGGAGCAGGAATTGGCACGAGTGAGGGGGCATGGCATGGATATTAGTGCTGAAGCGCCCCCTGTTGGGGATGAAAGGCACAGTGTGGGAGTGAAGAAGAGACAAAGGAACTGGTTACAGCTGAGGCAGGAGGTCAGTGTATGCCTAACTGAGCAATGTTCCCTCATGGCATGAAAACACTGACGGCCAGGGATCTGCAGGGGTTCTTAGGTCTCACACTGTCAATTGTAGGGCAACACTCCTATTCTGGGAACAAGGGGTGGTGTGTGTGTGTGTGTGTGTGTGTGTGTGGGGAGGGGGGGGGTATTTAGGATTGTATGTGTGTTTGCATGTGTGCTGGAAGCAAGCAGTGGAGATATGAGAAAACAAAAACTGCCATGCTTCACTTACATGCTGTGACACATGCAACAGCTGCAGAGTTACACCAAAAAAAACACACCACACAGTGCAGCCGTCTACACAAAGATTTGCGTTTGCTAGTGTGTGCGTGTTGAAGAATATTTCTCTCTGTTTCTCTTTCTCCTTCTCATGCCTTTCCTTCCAGGATGTTCAATAATTCACAGACAGTACAAGTCAGGATTGGCTCAGCAGGGGGCGTTCCAGCTGGCAACATATTAATACAGCGCAGTCGAAGTGATAAGGAATTACATGATGTACGAAAGGGGCGCACGCATGCAAATCACTGCACACGCTCAGACACTGGGTGTAATTTCAGATGCAGAAGCTCTATACCCACCATATGTCTGTATGCATACAGTATGTACGCAGACACACACACTGAGGGACTGTAGTGTCTTCACACGTTCCTACATCGACCATACGTTATTATTCTCTGCCACTTTTCTCGAATCATTCTCCATGGCTCTGTCTCTGCCAGTGACTCCCCCGTTTAGCAATGTTGGTTCTATTTGGTCATATTTGCAAATGTTTTTTTCTTTATTCTTATAAAAGAAAATTCATAGCCTTTTAAATGGACTATATTAATGAGCAACCTCCACTTGTCAAACAGGATAATGTGTCCGATAAAGGCACAAAGAGACACGGAGAATCTGTAAAAGATGTCACAACCTCTAAAATAAAAGACAAAAAGAAGAAGAGAAATGGTGTAAAGTATTTATAGGACACAAACTTTACACTCACATTTAGTTACTGTAAGCTAATGTACAAGCTATTATAGTTTATATTGCATGTGGTTGCTAAGTGTGTTAGTAAAGATTTGAGCCTCCATGAGGCAGCAGAACAATCTTCAGCGCTCCTTGATATAGATTCTACAAGTCAATTGAACTCTATCGGAGGGATGAACACATTTCTGCTAAAAGAACATTCCCTCGTTGGGTGTTTTTCTGATGGCGGTGGAGAGCGCTGTCGAACACTGAACTCAGAAATCTCCTATGGTTGTTAATCTGGGTTGAGATCTGGTGACTGTTAAGGCCATGACATATGATTCACATCCTTTTTCATACCCATTAAAACATTCAATGCACGCTGTAAGAAAGCGACCGCATTCATTATGTTTCTCCACTCATTATGTTTTCACGCGTGTCTCTTTGTTTTGTTGGTTGGTTCGTTTGTTTGTGTGTTCTTTTGTTTGTCAGCAGGATTATGCAAAGTACTGAACTGATCTGCGCTGAACTTGATGGAGGAACGGGTCACGGGCCAGAGAAGAAGCCATTACATTCTGGGGCAGATCTGGATCATTTGCTATGAATTTGAATTTTTTTTCTCTGAAGTCTGGTGTGTGTTGTTTGACAATGGCCTTGGCAGAGGTCTGCGCTCTATGAGTGCCCCTCTAGTTTATTCAGGTTTTTTCCTTTCATCTGTCACCTGCATGAACCAGTGTATTTCACATTAGACTGCTTTTAGGTACGAGAAAGTTCAGGCTTCTCAGAGCACTAAAAGTATGCAATACAAGTGACACGCACACTCTCGAGATGTCACGCAGTGTGCCTCACTGAGGGACTTCTCTGAACCACCTGCTCTGAGCAGCTAAACCTGAGTTTGCTACAGCACATCACAGCAGACTGCACTTGTGTCAGCAACTTTTCCTAGAGCGAGGGTTTCCTGTGCATCACTTAATTTACAGCGCATTTGAATGACAACGCAATTTACAGCTCTCCACTTCAAAAACTACAAAGTAAATGTAAATACATGGATGATTTTTTTTTGTGTGTGTTTGCTGCCTCTAAGCAATATTCAAACAGATTTCTAAAATGAGCCATTTGACAGTTAAGTGGTTTCCTTGGAGCCATTTACTAGAATACTTAGCATTTTGAGCCTCGCTATGTTAGAGATGTGAGGAATGCTGCATCCTCAGCAGCTGGAGAAGCTGAAGTGGGCACACTGAGCTGTGAGAGGGAACTATAATGGCTGAAGCAACAAGTTGAGCTGCTGTCATCACGCCCACCTCTCTGTCTGTCTCCCACATTGCCTACACAGTTACACAGTGTGACTCCGACACACACACATACACGACCACCCTCCCCTCACCCAGAGGGGGAGAGAGAGAGAGAGAAAGACAGAGAGAGAGAAAGAGAGAAAGAGAGAGAGAGAGAGAGAGAGAGAGAGAGAGAGAGAGAGCTGTGAGAGCTCGACCCAGCTCAGCTCTCACCTCTCACCACCATTCACCGCCCTGGTTTTTAATAGTCTCACACCATGAGCCAGCCGCTGGAACACCGAGGAGAGGAGACACTGCAAATACTGAATCACATGAAAGCCATTCAAACCGCGCAGCTGTGTCACACTTTGACATGCGCACACACACACCCGGTCACACACACGGACTACTGTAGTGTATACACCAATCAGCCGCAACATTACAACAGGTAACTGGTTTTAATGCTGTGGCTGATGGGTGTATTTCTCACGGTCTAACACACACGAAACCTCACGGGCTCAGAGGCATTAAACATGCTGAAGGAGCTCAGTGACAATATCTCAGCGGCGCGTGTGTGTGTGTGTGTGTGTGTGTGTGTGTTGAATGTTCACTTACCTGTTGCCCAAAGACTTTTCTTCCAGTTCGTGTGGCTTGAAGAACCATTTCCCGAGCCGCACAAACCCTTTATCCATCAAACATCTGCAGCAGTAAAGAGAAGTAAAAAAATTTTAAAAAAGAAGAAAAGAGCAAGAGAAAAAGAAAATCATTCACGATACAAAAAAAAAAGACAACAGACGGAGTATGGTTTAACATCTCTCTCTTCTCCTCTCTCTCATCATAAACAGGACGATGGCTGATTAAGAGCAACACCTGAACAAGAATCACGCAACAAGCATTATTCTTGTGAAGCTCGAAGAGCTTTTGATTCAGCTCGGTGGTGATTTTTGAAGCTCGTGGCTCAGTGTTGTATTTCATTACACTGCAGATTGTTTCTCAACAACAGCCTCCATAATATCATTTTCTGGCCTTGATATGAATTTCAAAGCTTCTATGAGCAGAAACAGTTTGATGTGTTTTTATATTTAGTTGACCTTGTGAAAACTGAATCACTTTTTTTTGTATCCTTTCTATCAAAAGCTAAATTGAGCAGCAAGAAATGCAAACAGAATAATATTGACTCTAACTTTGGCTCTTTTGACTGTTAAAACGGTTGTATGATTTTACTTATTCCACATAAACTGCAGCAGGGACTGTCCCTCAGACGCACTTCTGAGTGAAGTGCGAAATGTGAAGTTTATGACGAGCGCACAGGAAAAGTAAAGGTAATCTTCCGCTAATCTGCCTGCCCCCAAAGTGGTGCACGCGTTTTACACATAGCTTTCCAAAACCTGTTCTTTCATCAGATCAAACTCCGATCACATCAAACAGTTCAGTCATCGTCGTGCTCCCTATTTGGCTATTCCACCATCTGTGCACTTCTTCACCTCGTTTCAGCCTCCTTTCACAGACAAAACTCAGCGCCCTCAGAAGTTTGACTTGTCTCTGTGTGCAGGTGCCAGAGACTTCCCTGCTAGATCCTCTGACCCGGGTCGAGGAATTACAAAATGATTTTATGGACTCTTCTCCACTCACACTCCAGCCAGCTATCCAAAGCTGTCAGCCTCTCGCTCTACCATCTTTGGTGCATTCTTGCCACTGTTTTCTTCTCTAACCATGGCTGCTCACTGCCACATATGATCTCTCTATCTCTCTCTCTCTCTCTTGGAAACAATTCATTTTTATAACAACATTAACAAACCAGTTGTATTTAATGCGGATGACGTGGTCACATCACGGGCCAATACAAAACCACATTATAAGGTCAGGATTGATCCCTGTACCGATCCATCATATCAGATCACACTGTGAGAGTGTTAACAGTGCATTATATCAGTGGAGCAACCACAGAGAAATATCTGACGGTTTAGTTGCTAAATGCTTCACTGTTCACTGAACATCAGCTGGTCGCTAACCTTGTCTGTAGCATATAGTGGCTTTAACAAAGCTGAAAGATGAAAAATGCATCTGGGAATGAGCCATAATACCAAAACATGGAGCTGAGACTGAACGACCACACTGAAATATTGATATAAAAACAATGATTAGGGCAGCTTTGAAGAGAGGTATGTTCGGAAGCATGTTTGCTTGATTGACAGGTGTCTCAAGCTATCACACCTGACTGTGTTTGTGTTTGTGTCCTGCTCATCCCGCCTCAGCTCCATCCTGGCACCACCTTGTTACCAAAATGTCAATGTCAATTATCTGCCCACAGTAACTGTCAAAAGTTGCATTGTGCACAAAAATCTAAACACCAGCCTTCAACACACACTTCTCATAAACCTATCTGCAGAGTAGCACGTCTGTTTTTCTTTCCATCTAATTATATCCTATAGTAAGGCACTGTTCATAATACTGGCAATGTATATTATTCAGGGTCATTTGACTAGTGCATTTATTTTGTTAAATATTGTATACATCTTTTGTTGTGTTCACATTGGAAGCAAGCATTACATTACACTGTCATATGCAGACTTCTGAGCTGACTAAGTCTTGCGGCATTGGGTTTCTATAAATCTAACCTCGGCACGAATGGCAGATGTCCAACTTACTTATCTAAACAAACATCAGTCTGTCCAACTGATTACTCTGAGACTTCAACCAACCACAAAGCCCTCACCTGCGCACTGTTATTCCAGCCTTATTCTGAAAAATTGAAAAATAATGAACCATACAACAGTGCTCTCCTGACCATTGCAAATTCAACAACATCCTATGAAATCCACAGTTTATACATTAAGTATTCCACGTAATATTTTGTAATTGAGTCTGAACATTCGTCTTTATTAAGAGTCATTTTGTGTTACTGAAATATTCACAACTGCTTAATTATTTGGCCTTAAAATCTATGGTTGTTCTAAGTACTGATAACCATTTAAAAAAACCAGCCTGTGACAGAGGTCAGTTTCACCTGTACGATATGAAAGAGAGAGTGGTGATCCCTCCTTAGCTGAAACAGTGAGCTATAAAAGGAGTTAGCTTCAAGGTAATAGGAAGGTTAATTCAGCCTGCCCCCTATGATGATCACTGATGCTTAACTTAATAGAGAGCAAATATGTGCTGCTTCATTTAACAGATGGCTCTGACTCAGATAGGAGAGCTTTGGGTACTTGAGCAAGTGATTCCGCACTCAGGTTATAATTTCATTAAGGTGAAGCTTCTGGAAGAAAACTAAAGCCGTCCATCAATTAGACTTAAAGTCCTTTTGTTTGGAGATTTTTTGTGTAAAATCCAAAAACCTCATTCTCGTTTATTTACAAGAGTAAGATAACATTTAATGCAGTATTCTTAATGACTGCTAAAAGTTAAAGCGTTATTTTATCATACTATATATATAAAGTCAAAATCAATTTCAATCGAATAAATCTTTTATTTCTTTAAAGAAAAAAGTTAAATTTAAATTTAATATAGAAGCTATTCTGGTTTAATCATGTGGGTGCATTTTCACTGGGAGAAAAATTCAAATCACTTACTTAAGTCAAAGTAGCAATACCACACTAATTATAAGTCCTGCACTCAAATTAAATGTTACTTATAAAAGTGTATAATTAACAAGTATTAACAACTAAATATACTTAAAAGTAGGACTTTATTTGAAGTAAAAAAGTAAAAGCCCCATCAATGTATATTATATTATTACATCATTGCTGCCTTAGTATGTAAACTGTGTTTAATGTTGTACTTGGATGCAGAGGAACTAATTTGAACTGTTTCATACATCATTCATGAACTGTTAGGTAGTTTAATATAATGGTACTTTATATTTTAAAAACTGGTCATGTTTTGCATGTTTAAAATCTTAATTTGAGGAAGTAACTTAATCTGTCACACAAATGTAGTGGAGTAAGTACAATTCCCTCTGAAATGGAGAGGAGTGGAAGTATAAAGTAGCATAAAATGAAAAGTACCTGAAACTTCTTCTTGATTAAATGTATTTTGTTACATTCCACATCTGCTTTAGTGCAAAAACTCAAAATTTCACCACATTGTGAGTTATATTCTCCATTAAATATGTATTACGTTGTACATTACATCACTATGTAACTATGCCTGTTATGTAACATGTTTTGATATTCTATGTATGTCATTCACATCCTGACTGCAGTCCTCACTGTGCAGCTACTGAAGTGTGACTGGAGAACGACGACGGTTTTACCTCTCCAGGAGGTTGTGTATGGCCTTGAACAGGAGAGTCCTGCATTCGTAGGACAGTCCGCACTCCCAGAGTCCCTCCTCAGCCACTGCAAGACAGGAGGACAAAAAAACACAAGGTGATCAAATTATAAATCTTAATATTTTATCATCTCAATAATGAAAATTTGAATGATATTTTCAGTGACAGCAAAACATCTGCACACACCAGCTTGAGGATAATAAACAACACATGATTCAGTGCGGTGCGTTTATGGCTCACTCAGTCAAAACATGCCGCATGTGCTGATGAGAAAACCTGCACATCATATCAGAAATTACACTTGAAGTCGTGTGTGCAAGTCCGTATTTGTGTGTGTGTGTGTGTGTGTGTGTGTGTGTGTGTGTGTGTGTGTGGAGGACACTTGGCTGTACAGCTGTCAGGTTGGCTGCAGCGACAGCCCAGTCAAACCCCATGCAGTTGTCAAGCTCAGTTAGCTGGAGAGTGAAAGTGTGCCTGTATCTGCGCAGGCTGACACACATGCTTGTGTGCTCAGGTTTGTACATGCATACAGAATTTTACTTCGACACTCGTTTTTCCCTCTTCCCTTTGAAATCTAAGAAATCAGCTGCACTTTGCCCGAGCGTCTGACATGTCAGCAGCCGGTTCACGTGCGTGTCAAACGTGTTGTGAAACAATTCTGCACCCCTCTGATTTCTTTAACCCCCTGACCCTACACCCCATCACCAACCCCCACTGCCCTCCTCCCAAAAAGAAAGAACACACACACACACACACACACACACACACACACACACACACACACACACACACAAGAGTGGCGAGTTAACAGTGTTTCTCTTTGTTCTTTGCCATATACCTGCAGGGCTGCTGGAAGAACTGGAGGATTGTGGGTGGGTGTTGTGTTTGCTTATAGGGTGGTGGCAAACAAACCAAGCATCACAGAAATACACAAGGAAAAAAGAATGAGAGACAGAGGCAGATCGCCTGGGGGATGGGTGGCATAAACCCGGGTAGAGGTTTTCTCTTTCCTCTTCTTTCTCCTCCTTCTCTTATTTCTCTTCCCTGTTTTTTTTTTGTTTTTGTTTTTGGCTGTATATTCCTTTCTCCTCCTCGGTTGCTTTGTTGATATTTCCCTCCTGTGTGTGTGTTTTTTTCCCTTCTTCTTCTTCTTCTTCTTCTTCATACCACAGAGAATGAAATTTCCTTACTCGCCAGAATTACCCTGTAACCATGGAAACGCTGGCGGTGAGAACATGGCGCCCTGGCATTCAATTTCAACACTGGTCCCTCCCGCCCCTCACCCTCCTCCTTCTCCTCCTTCCTCTGTTCTATTGCTTCCAACACCCCTCCACCACCACCACCAACCCCCCCCCCCCCCCCCCCCCCCCAACCTCCCCTCCTCATTTACTCCTGCTTCAGGGCTCAGACAGGAAGCTCGCTCTAGCCAGCTCTTCTACAGAGGAGAGAGATAGAGCGAGCACCATGAGCAGAATGCCAAGTCTCCAGCAAATCCAGCTCATTAGCTCTGACTGTCTCTATATCTCCCCCTCTCTCCCGCTCTTCCCCAACTTTTCTTCTCCCCCCATTCTGCCAATCCTCCACAAGCCCATCTTCATTTACTCTCCTCATGACCAGCTCCACAGTTGGCTCCTGACCCTTATTACTCCAAAACTGTGTCACCGACTCCTCAACCTCACATCCTCCCAACACTCCCATTCAAAAGTTGACACAACAGAACCACACATCCCTGAGCAGACGCGACGGAAACTTTTCCACATTTGCTCTCCTAATGATTTTGTAGCTCCTAAAGGAGCAGGTGAAGCGCATTTTACAAACCCCAACAGTGGGAGCAACACACACTTAGACGCCTGGAAACATGCACTCCACGTTAGATGCTCCTGTTTATATTGTAGTTGTCAAAGAGCCAGCTCACTGCACCATATCAACACAAGGTGTGACAAATCACTCTTGCAAGCAAACAAGGTCAGGCATCTACACGCAGCGCGCACACACAGCCACACACAAACGTTATAAATATAGAAAAAGGAGTGCGAAATAAAACAATGATCTGATGTATTAAAGCAGTGATACCCTGTGGGGATGTAGGAGGCATATACTTGGAGGAAACGCCATGAAACTGTCATTTCACCAACAGTCAGTCAGTAACCACTGCAATTTGAGTTTTTACTGCCAGTTAATCAGAGGAAGAACACAGATGGCCCAAGGGAGAAGCGTGCTGGAGACACTAAATGCACAGCTAAGTGCAATAGGGCTTTAAAGCATCATGATCCATCATTCATCACAGCCTGAGCTACAGGGAACTGCATCATGCCTGAAAGATTTTAAAAGGAACTGGATGTAATCAACCTCGGTCTCAATTAGATTAAACTGAAGGCTCATCATTTTTGGGTTTTTACTGAGCCGCACTGATAAATAGCCAGATTTTAAAAAATTAAAAAAAATAAAAAAAAGGCAGATGCATTTAAAATTTATTTTCACCAAGATTTCCTGCCCTACATAGACCGAAATATGATGTTTGATTCCAGCAAAAGAAAGTAAATGGACTGCCTGATTAAGCACCAGACTCCCTCTAAATAAGTTTCAAAAAATATTTAGTTTGAGGGCTGCAACTAATGATGGTTTTCATTATTAATTAATCAATTCATCTTTTAGACTGACATTTTCAGTTTGCTTGTTTTGTCCGACCAACAGCTCAAAACATGACGATATTCAATTTACCGTCGTATCTGTCAAAGCATATATCCTCACATTTGAGAAGCAGATTCCATGTGATACTTTTATCATGTATAGTAAAACAAAAAATACAAAAAAAAAAAAAAAAAGAAAAATACCACAGGCTAAAATATCCTGGGCTTATATCTGTGGTGGTTCACTCAAAAAAAACAGTGTGTACAGATGCGCATGAATGCAGTGTATTTGTGTATGTGCTGTGTCCATGGGTGCTATCAACATGTCAGCGTGAGAGGAACATCAGCAGGTATCAAAACTATCAGGATCGTGACAACCCGTGTTGCAGTGTGAGTAAGTAGTGGTTCCCAAAGTGCCTTAGTGCACATAGGCAAGCCTGACTCTGCATGTGTGTGAGTGTGTACAGTGAGGTAATGGCCTTACAAATGCATGTTTATTTCACGCAACCTTCCTTCCCCCCTCCATCCCCCGTGCCACAATGCTCTTAACTGCTGCGCCACCCCAAACACAAACAAGCAGTGATGGAACTGGGTCGCCACTACCACTCTCTGTATATTTCCACCTCTCTCTCTCTCCGATCCTCTGTGTCTAACCCTGTCCCTCCACCTCTATCCGTTTCTCTCTCTTGTGTCTTCCTCTTTCCCTCTCTCTCATTTTCTCATCCGTCTTTCAATTCCTCTCCCACCTCTTTCTCCTACTGTGCCGGTCTCACACCACTAGGGGGAGTGACCCACTACAATGCTGTGCTAACAAACACAAAGATAGTATTGATCTGAGAGGGAGAGAAGGCGGGAGTTGAGGTGTGACAACACTCTGTCTCGCACACGATGACACCTCTCCACACTTCTCCTTCCTCTTCTTTCTCTCTCCCTCTTTCTTTCTCTCTCTCCCTCTCATTTCTTCATTTGTCCTGGATCGATAGCACCAGCAGACTTGGCGTCCAGTGGTGTCTCTGCAGTGTGCAGGGTATGAGCTCTCACTGGGCAGTGTGTGTGTTTATGTAACATTGTGTGTATGTGTGTGTGACTTCACACAAAACCCCAGTGCCACTTTACTAATTAGCAGCCCTGCTGCATGTCTGAACAGAGGTTGGTCTCTGTTTGCTGTGTGTGTGTGTGTGTGTGTGTGTGTGTGTGTGTGTGCGCGCGCGCATGGAAACATGCCTTAGTAGATTTATGTGCTTTAACTAATAAGAGAGAGCGAGAAAATGATTACAAGGCCGCACAGATGGATAGAAAGGGGAAGCGAAAGAAAGAGGGACCAGGGATAACGATGATGACGATGGTGACATGTCTCCCAATGTGTTGCCGTGTCCGTGGAAGTGGGAGGAGTTATGAGCAAAATTTATATTGTGATAATCATCTGAGCATCATCCTGATTTCAAAATGTTGCATATACATATAAGTTTCAAAATGAAAAAGTCCCTACATGAAAATTTTTCTGAAACATGATCACATGGTAAGACAATAAAATAAATACTGGGGTTGGGACATTTGACCATTCGCGTGCTGGAGCACTCGACACAGACAACACACATAACCAAGTGTGCACACGTCTGTAAATATGCTAGTGTCAGGTAATGCTCTTGCTTCATTTTTACGTGAAGCCGACATGAGTGTGTTAGTGGTTTATGAACAGCCTCAGATGCTGAACGAGGTTTAAAGATGCTGCACAAGAAAATTAAAGAGCCATAAAAGCTGACTCTTTTAAAAACCAAGAACAGGCTGGGCAGTGAGTTTTAGATCAGCACAAAGAAAAGTAATTGTTGCGTCATTGATATTGATCAACGATGCTATCAAACCCTGCATTTATATTATTTTGATTCAATGCCACAGTTCAGTAGGAACGTTACTCGTCAAGCCTTAAAGAAAGGTTCACTTTTGTTTTTAAATTCATTTATTGATTGGCATATTTAGAGAGTGGAGTGGTTCGACTGTTATTAGCTGATCATTCTGATGTTTTGTATCTCATGACATTCGGCAAATATAAAGAGGGAAAATCCCACGGAGAACAGTGTGATATGAAGCGGTCAGGTCGGCTGTAATAAGCAAACTTCTAACAAGGCCAGTTTCTCACTTAACACTCACACGGACATTCGAATCACAAAAAGACCAGCATGGATGGAGACACAAGAAGCCCAGAAGGGGCTACTTATAGACTTTACATATATATAATTAACACTGTTAATACAGCAATAATATGCTGTATTACCCTGGCACTGGGCCAGAGTTAATGCAGCTAGGCCAGAAAACAGGTAGTACTGTTTATCTGAAGTTCATTCATGGAAAGAAGGGGAACAAAAACCATTTGAGCGTGTAGGAAGTTTTGAGGAAGTTTTTGAAATCAGGATGTTAGGAGAACTCTTGTGAGGAGCTTATTATTCAGGAACTTTACTTCCATTCCTGCTTCCAATTTGGCCGTAGCTCTAGTTTGAGGTGTGGCAGGTAAGCACGAGCATGTCAAATCTTTTGTAGTTCCTGAACTTTGTAGATAATAAACTTTCAAGTTCATCAGTTATTGAATCTTTTTGGTCAAAGAATGGAATCGGATTAGCATCAAGTGCTAATGAAGCTGAAAACACACACCTGCAGTGTTACAGTAAGACAAAGTGTAGGAGCTGTCACTCTATAAGAGATTAAAATGCTGACACCTTTAGCATCACCTTTCCCAGCTAATCCTGGTTTGAGGGCAGGGCAGAGAGAGCACCCTGACCTGTGCTCCATGCAGCTGATTACTTTTATCATACCATGGTTGACCAAGCTTAGGGACTTTTCCCATGTTAGACACCGTCTCAACCTCAGTTCCTGATTAGATCCAAACTGTACTCAGATTATTATCTTCTGGGGTGAAGCAAGGCTTCATTACTCAGTAATTGCTACCATAACTGAATATGGATGCTTCCAACATCTGTACTGAAAAATAAGCTTGTTTGTCATCAGACGTGCATTTCCATGGAACCTATTACCGTCTCCGTCTATTAGCCTCACTAATTCTTCAACGATTAAAAGATCAAAGTGGCTTTTACGTATAGCTACCCCATTTGTTCAATTTCTCTTGAGTATCAATTTGAAACAGCATGACAGTCTTACGTAACAGTATGAGTTTTGTGCTCTGGAACAGCACTTAATTATTTGCATGAGCCCACTCTTTCTGGCTGTCGAAGGATACTGTGGAGTTTAAGTAGAAAGAAAAACTGGTCCGTGGTACATCATGGAGAAGAACTGCTCTACAGGCTAAGGTGGTTTTTTATTACTCACAAGAGCTGACGTGAACGATTGCCTCCACACACAAGAACAAGTTACCGGATCAGGCGAGGTCAATTAAACATCTGATACTTGTGGAAAGGACAAGGCATCTGACTGTGCCGTTTATCCACCCATATGTAAATACTGTGCATTCATACAAACCTTGGCCATTGGCCACGCAGTTAACATTGTGAATACGCGTGTAATACTCAGTTCAATCACGCCAGTATTCAAAGTCTTTACTGTATGCTTTGAACACACAGGGGTAATATACTTGTTGGAACACAATGCATGACATGTTATGGGTTTTCAGTTGAGAGGGATAGACTTTCTAACCTTATTCCTATCTGCTCCTCAGATCATTAAACAGCAAACACCCAGCACCCTCTGCCCCCGTCTGTGTGACAGTCGCCCACACGTTCTCATGCTCTAGTGACACCATTTCCTAAAGTTTTCAGCAACACCTCTCAGCTCAACGCAACAGAGTGTCTGCCATGCCTCTAAACACACCAGCAACGCTCTGCGAAACTCAGAGGGCAGTAAACAGGAAGCTCTGCGGGCTTTTGAATTTAACAGATTACAAATTTTTATAACCTTTAAACTGGAAGCACATTGTTGTCTATTGCTTTTATTTCAGCCTAGAACAGGTTAGATTTACAACTTCTGGTTAATGTCATGAATGCTGGCAGTGTGCTTATCAAATCCCTATAGACCTCCCTCAGCTATAAACACTGCAGACACCCTAATGTGAACTTAAACTTGCTCTCTTATCGAGTCATCTCATCCGATGTTGTTAATCATATTTCAATAAAGATGGAATTCAAAGGATGTAAGAAAAAAAATGATCCAGTCTGTACCAGAAATATTACGTGAAAGGAATTAAGATGAGGAAATAACAAAAGGGAACCTGTTAACATGCACACATTTTTGGGTTAATATAGGCTATGTAATGGCGAACAAGCTGAATGCACACATGGCAGGCACAGAGACCTGAAGAGGCCAAACAGATGGACAGAACAAGGGGCAGCAGTGACAGCGAGGAGGAGGAGGAGGAGGAGGAGGAGGTGATTCAGAGAGACTGAAGGGATGAGGGGGAAATCTGGAATCAATTAGGTGACTGAGATGGAGTTGCTTGCATAGTTGTGGGAGTGAGTCAGGCAGAAAAGCAAGAGAAGGGTGTGAGTGTTGTGCCATGAGTGTATGTATTAATATAAACACGAGCTCACAAGAGCAACTACACCATATCCCAGTTAAGCATTCGTTAAGCAACTGTCCACGAGCATATTCTGTCTATCTACATGTTTTTGTTCACAACCCCCCCCCCACCCCCACCCCACCCCCAACCCTGGACAGCACTACTTGGACAAGCGGAGTCGAGTTGCAGCCAGAAAAGCCCCACCTCTACCGAGCTGAGGTCAAAGTGGAGGGTAAGAATGGGTGGCTGGCACCGACCCAGGCCATGTCAACACAGCAGCTCTCAATATTCCCTTACACAACTTCCCCTCATTACTGCTTTGCACACCAAATTCACAGCACTTTTGTTTTCTATCGCTGGCTCTGACGATAGGGGAATTTGACTGCAAAAAAAAAAAAATTATGAATAAAGCACAAACAGGAACTGTGAGAGCACATGTTGTAGAAAACTGGCTTAAATGTCACTGTGCGTGCAGCTGAGGTTTGCAGAACAAATCTGAATTTGCAGACATATGCACAGAATATATCATGTTACAAATTTAAGTAACACAGATTGCAGTTCATTCACATGGGCTCTGCTATTATTGCTACACAGCATGTCGCTCTGCCTCCAGCGATGACCTGGTGTGAATATTTGGAGCCTGGAGCACCTCTGCTGGCATGCATGAGGAATACTGAAGAGGAGGAGGCGAGGGCAGCGAGGTGCAAACAAGAAGTGAAAACATAAAGCGTGAGTGTTACTGTATATGTGTCAGCTTGTGTAAAACAGCAAGATTAAGAGGAGATAGAGAAGAAAGAAGGCACAAAGACAGAGGTATAAAGTGACCAGTAGGTGTAATTCGCAGAGGGGTCAGCCTCTCCATGTGCAAACGGGGATCTATTTCACAGACAAAGCTGCACATTTTACACACTCCCGGGAGGGCGCGGGGGGTGGGGGGGTGCAGGAAATAGGGAGGGAAATAAATGACTGAACAACAGAAGTGGAATCATTACATCCACAATGTTGCACCACTATGCTAACACAAGAAAACACCAGTCACTTACAGCTCAAATTTTCTCATCATGTCAACAGGACAGGCAGCACATATCACTCCAGGCCCTTGTTCAAATTTAATTTGTGGTGTTACACTCATTAGAGATTAAATACTTTTTTTTTCTCTGTATTTCCACAAAATATTTTTCATTTATTTTTAATTTAGTAAACAGAAATGACACATAAGCTGCTTTATTTAGCATCTCACCAGTCAGCCCAGTGCTGATGCCGAGTGATACCATGTGTGATTCCAGAGATTGTCATTAGTAAGAGCATGCTGACAGTGTAATTTATAATTTACAGGATGTTTATGGTACTAATACAGAGTCAATGGTGTAATTAGAGTGACTGGAGAGGATCTAGCTGGAGCTATTATACCAACATCAAGAGCAAAATGAGATTATTCTCTAATTTAACCTGCTATAATGTGTGTGAATGTGTGTTTAGAGGTTTGAGTTGTGTGCTAGTGCAGAGGGCAGTCATAAAGAGATGAACAAGCGGGAATAGTTAGTGTAAAAGAGGGAAAAAAGAGTAGTAGCAAAGTCATGACAGATAGGGTAAGGAGACAAAAACCGGCTCTGTATGATGCTGAAAGTAAAAAAAAGGAGTGTCTGTGGGTGTGGGTGTGGGTGTGTGTGTGGGTGTGTGTGTGTGTGTGTCTGTGTTGTGTTTTGGCCATGTGCCAACCCTGACAATCAAAAAAGAGCCAACTGTGCAGAGAAAAGCCAGCAGAATTATCCCACACCCTTACGTAATTTGACAGTCACTTAGCTCATTCAACCCAACACACACATACATACACACACGCACGCACGCACACACACACACACACACACACACACACACACACACACACACACACACACAATACACCACACACAAATCTTTTGATGTTTGGCATGCTGCGGATGGATGGATGCTAAGTGCTAAGTGCCAAGTGTTTTCCCATAAGTCAGTGGGAAATAAATAAATGAATGGGACGTGGTGTCTGAACTGTTTTACACACATTGTCATGAAAACACACTTTGTCTCTGTGGTCTCATATAATCACAATTAGCTTCTTGGATTTCAGCACAGAATTAAAAGTAAAAAAAAAAGGAAATTAAACTAAAATTTGTAAGCATCCATTCCCCTGCTGAACAAGATTAAATGGATATAAACCAAGAGAGAAAAATGCTTATTTTGCAAAACAATGAAATATTCCTTTATATTCTAGTGTTGACTTCGACCTTGTGATCTTGCATTCGTAATTTTATAGAACGGAAGATCTATTATAAGATATATAATACTCATTGTAACATTAGAATTGGTATTACTGTGTTTGTTTTCGTATTTTTACATGTCCTTTGTGCTCCTTTAGACATCTTCTGCATAAAGAGCAACTTAAAGTGACTCTCTCAAAGAACTGTGTATTCAAAGGCACATGCATATGTAACCTTTAACCAATAAAATAATTATGAGTCCGCTGCATTGTTATAATATGTATTCCCTGTCTTATTTTGAGTTTTATGGGTCCCAAACGTCAGCCTGAATATACTATCAAACTATCATGTTTTCCTGAATTTTCCTCAGCAGTCACTGTCCACCGTTTCCTCTCAGAATTAATTGTGTTTGTCTAAATACACAGGAATTAACAGCAGCTGTTTATTTCTGTTTACATAGCTGAATGGGGCAAGTACAACTTGTATTTATAGTTTGCTATTTATGTAACCAGATGTTTCTGAGTGACTCCAGTGGTGGTCTGCATGACGGCATCATCCATGTATGTTTGGTCTTTTAATACCTGGATCTAATGTTTTTTTTTTGCTTCTTCTTTAATAAAATCAAATGACTCTGGATGGATGTTATTGTCAGATACACTGTAAATGTGAGTGCAGGAGAGGAGAGGAGAGGAGAGGAGAGGAGAGGAACTACAATATGTCCATTCCTATCCACCTGCTTGTATGTGCATTTTAAATTTTGGCATAAAAAAGTAGAAATGCCAAAAATTCAAAAAGGTTTCAGCACCCCAACTGTTTATTTCTATGAGCACCAACTCCTAATACTTGCATTACAGCAGCAGATGGAAACATGCATTAATTCGCGTTTTTCTTTCACCGATTTTCAGGGAACTTAGCTCATGAAAGAACAACAACCAGATGATTGAGGCATATAGTCACAGTGGGAAATGCAGACTGGATATAAACCGTCAAAGATAGCTGTAGAGTTAAACATAGGGATGAATGAACGCACAATTACCGGAGCTGTACAGCAGCAAAACAGCTGCACTAAATCGAAAACGATACAGTTGGAAAATATTAAATAACATCAAAAGGGAAAAAGACCTTAAACCTTCACCTCTCCACATAAAAGAAAACACACCTCCTCCTCTTCTCTTCTCACTTTTACCTTCTCATAAGTTGTTTCTTCTCCTTCTCACCAGCCATGACATCAACTTAACACTGAACTCTGCCCGTGCCTGTTCATAAAGTATCCATGTAATTAAAGCAAGGTGGACATTATTTTCTCTGGCACTGTAACCGGTGTAACCATGCCTGTACTCGGTTCACATCAACGCGTCATCAGGGAAGGTCGTTAACAGTCGATCAAAAACAAAAAAAATAAAAAAAAGTGTTTGACTCATCATTCGAGAGGAGGAAGCGTTTGTAAAGTGGGAGAATAGAGAGTGACAGCAACTAAAGTGGCTTTTGTTTGTTGTCTGCAACGCTGTCTCAAGTGTGCGAGACCTCTGTTGGGGATCTTGATATTTTGAGTGTTGCTCAGGTGGAGTGAAGTGATGCGTCCTTTGATGCCCATTCATTTGGTTTGTCTGCAGCTGTCAAAATAATGTGTCGAGTGTCAAGCAGCTAGTGGCGCCGGGACATGCACGTAGCGAATTACAGCGCTGGAGTAAAAGAAAATAGTTTACCTTTTTGATTTTAGAGAGCCACCTGAAAGTTTAATATATGGAAATATTCTGAATCTAAAACCATGTAAGCAAGCAACAGAAAAAGATCATGAATATTCATGACGACGTTGTCTGACAAGCATTTTAACTGATGCACATTAAAATGAAACACTAACAGATTAAATTAAAATATAAGAGCATGATATCATTAATCACTTTAGCATTTTCCAGAGTGGCTGGAGCTAGCGGTGTAAAAGGGCCCATTTCTGTGGTGTTGACCCTCATGTTAAGCCACAGACACTTGAGCACCTCATTAGAAGTGAATGGGCCTCGAGGTGGGAGGCAGGGCAGCTATTGAGAGGCTTAGCGGGACTCCACAGGGCTTCCTAACTGCCACTAGAGGGGAGAGGAGAGAGAGTGAGAGAGAGAGATTGACAGCAAAGCTCCCTCTCTTAAGGATGAGGGAGAGATGGAGAGCTCTCCTCTCTCTCCAGGCAGACCGAGCAGCATTTCATTCATGGCAGTGCCTGGCGTGTCTGTGTTGGTCCCTAATCTGGTCCCTCAGAGCACTCATAGTATGAGGACACATTTTTTAGTCAAGTCTTGCACAGCACTGCAGAGATCAATAGTTAGAAGCAATGAAAAAAAACAGCCAATCAACAGAGATGTCTCGCATCACCTATAAGTATGTGTTGAATTTAATCTCTCAGAGCAGCCACATGTGTTTCAAATGAATACCTGGCTCTGAAGCACCGGTCCTTTTATCTTCCAAGGGAATTCACCTCCGCTATGTTTGTCAATGTTTATCTTCCAGCGCAGGCCGGCACCGATACAGCACTCACAATTCTGCACAAGGACATCTGCTCGTTTCAGGCGGCTAATCCAGAGGCTGCACTGAGCATCACAGGGACTTTAACAAAGCAAATCTAAAAAAAAAGTTTTACCAGACTTTTTCCAACACATCACTTGTAGCACTGGGGGTGGTAGTGGTGGTGGGGGGGCGGACCTTGGATCACTGCTACACAGACTCATATAAAAGGCGTCTCCACACCAGCACTTGGAAAGCAGACCATGTTGTCGTTTTCTAATGCCAACATATAAACAAAAGCTGAAGACGGAAGACCCGGAAGAGCCAGTCAGTCACTGGACTGCCCAATCAGAGCCCGGGCTGCAGGTCTCTCTGGATGATGCGGACTGGGAGACATTCTGGCGCAGCTCTGATGACATCAATCTCTTAGAAGCAGTTCTCAGCTACGCGCAGTTCCCAATAGGGGAGACTGTACCTACCGCCAGAGTCAGAGCTTTCCCTAACCAGAAGCTGTGGGTGGATCGTTCCACTCGCCAGGCTGTTAACGCACACGCTGCTTCCTACAACACAGGGCTAATGACCGGAGACATGGAGTATTATAAGGCGTCTTCCTGCAAACATACGTAATGCAGTGTAGGAAGTAAAGAGGAAGTACAAAAGGAAAGATGGAAGCCCAGTTTCAGCAGTCGGATACCAGACGTCTGTGGCAGAGTATATGCAGACTTTTATAGATTATAAGGGGAAACCCCTACCCACAGCAGACGCTGATGTCTCCATGGCGGGCAAGCTAAATTCATTTTATGCTCATTTTGAGGCTAATCCCACCACCACAAGCCCCCAAACAGCATGAATGGTGATCCTGCTTGGGAGGCAAGCATGCTCACTATCACCCAGCATTACGTCAAGAGGGTGTTTAAAGGAGTAAATCCAGAAGGCATCCCAGGGCATGCCCTAAGATCATGTGCCAACCAGCTCGCGCCAGTTTTCACCAACCATTCAACCTCTCCCACACAAAACCCACAATCCCCACCTGCCTGACCTGGGGCTGAACTCCTCCATCTTGAGCTGGGTTCAAGACTTCCTGACACTTTCGGACAATCTTGAGTAGGAAACCCAACATCCTCCTCAATCACAACTCAACAGTGGAGCCCCTCAGGGCTGCGTCCTCAGCCCCCTGCTATACTCCCTGTATACTAGCGACTCTGTGGCTCCCAGCAGCTCCAACAGGCTGGTAAAGTTTAATGACAACACAGCAGCAGCAACAACTGCTGCTGCAGCAACAACAAGAGGCCCTTCCTGCATGATGTGGAGAACCTTGCCTCATGATGTCAGGCCAACAACCTCTCCCTGAATGTTGAAAAGACAGAGGAGCTGATTGTAGACTTCAGCAGGGTGCAGACCAGGGACTACAGCCCGCTCATCATCAGCACCAGTGGAGAGGATGAGGAGCTTCAAGTACCTTGGTGTCCAGGTCTCAGAGGTCCTCTCATGGACAAACCACATAGACAATCTGACAGTGAAAGCACAGTAGCACCTCTACTTCCTGCTCTAGCTGGAATGGTTAAGGGTGTAGAATATCTACACACAGTGGTGTAGAACCAGGGCAAGGGGGGTAATTAAGGGCCCCTGTCACCTGGACCAGGGCCTGTTATCAGGGCTGAGGTCAGGCAAAAGATACCACAGCTTGAGGAGGAGCTTCTTCCCTCAGGTGATTCGGGTGCTAAACGAGGATAGTCCTCAGGACCTGAACCCCTCAAATTACTTCAAACACCTGATAGACAAACACAGGCTGTCCATATGCTTATTTGTTTACGTTTATAGTTGTACGGCTTATATAAAGTCACATCACACTATCTAACAAATACATAATAACATATACAGATACATAGCATATATATAATACTTAATACACTTATATTTATACTAAATAACATTTCACTGCCATTGTCTTGATGTTGTTTTTGTGATGACTAAAAACTTTAAAATTAGAACTTGCTGAGGGAGCAGCAGAAATGTAAACACAATAGTTTAACAACAAAGCTATTTACAGCACTGATGTTGCATTTTGTGGTCACAGTTCAAAGCATTAACCAAATTTGCACCACAGTGGAGTCTTGCCTTACCGCACATTTGTTTACTGCTGCAGAAACAAAATGTTCAAGCCACCAATTGCATGTAAAGAGCATGCCACATAAAGCAGAACTCAATCATAATTCAGTTTTTTTTAATCATGTTTTTCTACATTATTTAACTACACTAATATAGTTTGTATGTAGGCTACAACTTTATAATAAAATCTTGCTCATATAATTTAAATGTACTTATCATTGTAGCTAAGATATGAATGAAAATGTGTCCAGTCCAAGAGGAGAAACAATCCAGAGGTAAAGTTTTTACAGTCTTGTGCAGGAATCGCTCAGAAATGATCAGTTCTGCTTTTGGCTACACAGGGTCTCATTATCCCAGTTTTTATGACAAAATTCTTCAGCCTTCTGCCATTTGAGCCAGAACTGTGGTTACAGAAGATTAAAGATAAAAAGATACAGATGATGAAAGCACTGCCCATTGTAAAAAAAAAAAGAGTGTGGGAATTTAGATTTCACTGGCATCACCAAGCAGTGATTTTACTCCCAAATGGTTACAACAGTGGAGAGCAATGCAAAAGAAAACAGTTACTTTTTTTTTTCTTTCAAAAAAGTAAAGCTCCACTGAATAAACCAGATGACTACGAGCATATTCACTACTCTGGCCTGTGTTTAAGTACAGACTGTTACTGCTTTAAGTGAAAAAATGTGACTGAACACATTCCTGATAGATAGGAAGAGGTTACATGTCAACATGTGGAGGCTTTCAGTATCCAAAAATGTAATTCTCATAATTGCTAATTGTTTTAACAAACAGCAGTAGCCCCTGTAGGAGAATAGCTGGCTATTGTGGAGACATTGATTGTGTGGTTACTGCAACAAAATCAGCATTTCTATGCTGGTGATAAAAACGCCAGGGGAAAAAATCAATTTGGCCGTTGTAGTCACTTGATGCAGGCTGAGAGGCCTCACAAACTGCAGATATCAAAGGCAGCTGGCTCGTCTTCAAAAAGGAGGATGGAAGGAGACAACAACAGTATTCAATCCATTTAATCCTCTATCATTTATTTAAAAATATATGTATATATAGCTTCATTTCTTGAGTCATTTTTGATGTTAAACAAATTTGGCTTTAGTCTGCGCATCATAATTCTTATGTCCTGAAGCAAAATAAACCCAATCTTAAAGTCAGACTGAAATAAGACGTGGAAGAAGAGAGAAGGCTATTTTTACTTAGAGCCAATATGTTTTTTTTTGTTTGTTTGTTTGTTCTTGTTTTTAAGCTCAAAGTGTTCTTTTGTCTTTGATGTTTTTTTTTTTTTGACACGCACTTTAAACTGCTGAAAGCTACATCCAAAAAGTGCTGCATACTTAACTAATGCTGGATAGTATCACATGATGACATATAGTCAAGCCAAGTCAATTTTATGCATGTAGCTCAAAATAAAAAAATTTTAAAAAAAGAAATCACAAAACTGCCTCAAAGGGGCTCTACAGTCTCAGCATGACACCTCCTGTGCTTAGACAAGGAAACCAAATCAAATAAATATTTGCCCGTATATACAGTGTAGGTTCTATGTTTCTTATACTGTGATCACAGTCGACTGTCGGGCTGCTTTGGTGCTCTCAACTCCTTGTGCTCGGATGCTCTTAAATTTTCATTGCACATTAGGTTATTGTGGGCTACAGTGTCAGATGAATAACTAAAATGTACTTGCACTTGCACTGGAAATGTAAAATGGAAGAGTACTGTGGGTGTCAGCCTTAGGCAGCGTTAATATCAGCCCACAATCACCTGTATGTGTGGAACATTAATCCGTCATGCATGCAGACATATCAAAGGCAAGAGTTGAGTGATTTCCTGTAAGCACAAGCACATTTCTGTTTGTTGTGCTTCCAAATCATCCCATACAAGGGCTGTTATAGTTCAGGACTCCTTTTTTCTAACTTAAACATGAAACACAGCAGCTGAACAAAGCTGCCTTTGTAAGGAGCTGCAGAGGCAAAATACACAAGGAAAATACATAAACAGAGTCTATTTGTATTTAGGGTTTCCCATAAACCTATATTCCACATAAGCACTAGATTGTTAATGTTCTCGAAGGCAAAACAGAAGTGTCATACTTTTTCTTTCATTTCCCTTTCCTTCCTCATTCTTCCCTCCACCCTCCATCTCACAGTTTGCCCCACCCCTCAACTATGTTTCCCACATTTTCAGAGTCGCACACTTCCATACTCACACAGATTTAATTCCCTCACAACCTCTCTCCTTTCTATCCTCATCTTCTGCACTCTTTCCCTCTCTGTCCCTCATTTTGTCTCTCCATCTCTTTCTGTCTCTCTAAGTCACACACACACACACACACACACACACACACACACACACACACACACACACACACACACACACACACAAAGCTCTCATTCTTTCAGTTTGTGGCTTTTCTTTCAAAACTGAAAGCTTGCGAAGGAAAAACGTACACCCCCACCCCTTCTCCGTGCAGCTGGGAAACTTCACCCCTACCATCTCATCTCTCTCTCTCCCTCTCTGTAACACACACACACACACACACACAAACACGGTAAAGGGTCAGGAGGTCACAGGCCACGCCCTGACAGCCCACAAGGGGTGGAGAGAAGGAGGAGGAGGGAAGGTAATCAGAGATTCTCCGTCCTTCCCCACAAATTTACAGACAAGTAAACATGACTGAGGCAATTTTTTCCTCACTTCTCAGTCTGCTTCCTTCATTCCTTGTTTCCTAGCTCACTTTTCCTCCCCTCTCCGTGGATTTCTGCCCCTGTCTGTCAAGGCAAAAGGTTTATTTCCCTCCACACACACACAAGCTTTTTTTTATCTTTGCACTGTGAATTGGAAAGCGAATATGTGACAGCGCACTCTACATTTGTCCATCCCGTCAAACAGTCATAGCTGAAGAACAGGCTGATACTTTCTCACAGATATGAGATGAGAAAGATGTGAACTGGAGGTGTGAAGTGACCAATTTTTCAAAATAAGTGTTGTTTTTTTTCTGGCAGGAAGGCAAATAAGAAAGTAAAAGAAACATGTGCAGAACACCACACCAGCGGCATATCCAAGTGCCCAAAGAGAAATCGCAGATGTTCGTCTCTCCCTCCAAACAAACCACTTCTTTTCTTCTTTTTGAAGCATGAATTCCCATCACACACACACACACACACACACACACACACACACACCCCTCCCTTTCTCCCTCTCTCTCTCTCACTACATGTATCTCTCCCTTGTCCTTCCCCTCCCTCTTCTTCTTCCCACTCTTCCCGCCCCTCCTCCCCTTCATGTTTTCTTTTTTTTTTTTTTTTTTTTTTTTTTTTTTTGCTATCATGGAATCGCCGCTTTCCACATGTGACTCACTTTTTCACTAGCCAAAGCCAGACAGGAAAAAAGTCAAATGCTTGTGTCTTCTCTCTCTGCCTCTCTGACTCTGTGTGTCCTTCTCAGTGGGTGAAGCAGCATTCCTTCAGGGGGCTCTTATAACCTCCATAGGTCCCCCTCTTTCAGCGAGGTTGTTCCCTATTGAGACATGTGTCAGCCAGCGACCTAGTTCCCGATTCAAGCAAAAATTGGGAGGCTAATTATTCATTCCCTCTGTTTGAGTTTTGCTTCGGAGAGCTATTCCTAAGACAAACCCTGGAGGAATAAAGAGAAGGAGTAGGCCTTGATTGGCAACCGCACCCCCCACCCCCCTTTCCCTTCCCCACCTTTTATTTGCCAAGGAACTGAGCGTGCTCGCAGGCATTCACCACCCTAACATCACAGAGAGCAACCCCAAAAACAAGGGAGGAGAGAAAAAAAATAATAAAGCACCACAAAGCCTGAAAAGAGGAGGAGTAGCAGGAGGAGGGGGAAGGAGAGGATGGAGAGAGGGCTGGAAGAGGCGAGCGTCAGAGGAAAGAATGAGTGCCAAGTAAAACTTGTTGACACAGAAAAGGGGCTTGAGAGTCATTTTAGATCAGGGCTATGTTTTTTTTTGTTCATTAAAAATCTGATTAATAGAAAAAGCTCTTCTAACATTTCTGTTAAAAAAAAAAAAGTGTCATCATTGCTCACCTCACCTCACTGCAGTCTTTGTCTTTTCACTTTTTATTCCTTTACATTTCAGTTCAACACACAATACAACGACATTAATGCATCTGTGGAGAAGGCCATAGATGAAGACTATGATCTTTGCACTCTATGAAAAAATATTACTCACAGGTTGTTGTTCTTAACGATGGATATTTCTCTTTGAAACGCCTCTCTAATTCACAGAGAAGCCTCTCACTTTCATTGAGTCTCTTTTACTCACTTCCTGCCTGCTTTATTTTTACCCTAATTGACCCGCGTGGTCCTTGTCTTGTTAATCTTTAATGCCTTTCATCCAGTTTCTATTCTCCAATTTATGACTACAACTCATACCCTTAAGAGGCTTTCTAATGAAACCTGTGTGGAAAGAAATTGCCGCTTTAACCCACATCATCAGGTCAGAAACACACTTTTCCTGTCTGCGCGCCGGCACCTGTTCTCACCGACAGCATTCGACATGCATCCTGGGAGGATCGGTTCGACGTGTTTGCACACCGCTCAACACTTCTGCTGTGCACGCAGGGATCGTATTGGCACAGAGCAGAGCAGGGGGGAGCAATGCTGTAAGCTCTTGTAACATGGCCTGTGACAACTTCTCCTCTTCACTTGTTAATTTGCCACTGTACAGTATCATTATGATGATGTTAGTAACAATGGCTGGGTAGGTGGGGTATTGACAGAAGAAGAATGGGGTGAAAAAAAGAACAGAAAGAGAAGTTAAAGGGGAGGGTAAAGAAGGATTATGAAACACACCCTCAGATCTTAAATTTTTTTTTTTTTCTTATTGTGATGGACCTGAGAAGAATAAAACCTCAAAAGGCTAGATTTCACAGGGTAGTATATTTAGCTACTCACTCTCATCATCAAAATGATCAGGTGGTTAAACTGCTCACAGTAAATCATGAAGAGCTAGCCACTTTAGGATCACCAGTTGGAATCCGGCCTGCGGTAATCACAGAGGTGAAATGGACACCGGTGTCCATTCACTTAACAACTGCTGCTGAGATGCACTTCAGCAAAAACACTTAATCCGTCACTGATTCATGGAGGGCCATAAGTAGAGAAGTGTGGCTGCACTGCACAGGAGATGATAACGCTATTAGGTGGATAGGTGTAAATATCTGTCACTGTATGGGCTGGCTTCTATAAGCTGCACACCTACACTGAAAATCTGCACTACAAAAAAAAAAAGAAAAAAAAAAAAAAAAAGACATTATTATGTTGGGATATACACGTATTTGTTTTCTTTCATTTTGGTAATTGCAGCTAGCAGCAGGTTAGCCTAGCTTAGCATATAGACTGGTGAACCTCTAAAGCTCATAAACATGTTATAACTGTAGTCCTACCAGATTGTTGAGGGCAATACTGTTATATGAGAGCTTTTAAAAATAATTTAATAATATATCAACCAATAGTATTTTTTTTCAATAAACACATAACATAAACAAAAGCTCTTGATACACATCACTTAGATCTTTTTGGTTTTTTTTTTTAGTTATTGTGACCAGAATACATGCTGAGCCAAACATTTCACTCCGTTTACTTTATTCCTTTGTGAAACAGAAGAGTAACAACCACAAACGTTTTTAGCTGATGCCTTCCTCTGTGTGCACGCTCAGTGGCAGTCACAGTCCAGCCTCTTTGAAACATGGGAGCAGCACATAATTTGAACAAATCAAGCACAAGCACTTATCTGATGCAGGCAAAGCACTTTCTCAATGAGGTACATGAAACACTCGTCGTGTCAGGAAGTCACGCTGCTCCTGCACACACAGTGGGAAGTACCCTCAGTGACACCACCAGCTACATGCTCCAAGTGTAAAATGCAAATGTGAAATAACACTGGTGTTTGATCCTGTTTTAAATAGTAAAGAGTCAGGTAAGGTCCCTAAAATAAACAGGGAATTATATGTACAGCACATTAATATCTGAGCATCCTCCCCAGCAGATTCATAACAGCAATAACCTCAATCTAACCTGTATTTCTGAAGCAGGTGGCAAGTGGTGAAGAGGGTTTGTCTCCACAGGCCAGATTATGAGTTCACAGCCAGACGTGGACAGATGGAGGCAGAGGTTAGCCCTCCCTCCTACGCTCTGCTACACGCACGCACACACACACACACACACACACACACAGACACACAGACACACACACACACACACATTTGGCAACCATTTTTTCACAGGACAATTACCTTGCGACCTCTGCCAGGTCTCTCTCTCTCTCTCCCACACACACACACACATACTTGGCCAATTATGGACACACACAAGAAATGATAACAGTCACAGCAAAGCCACACACAAACCTGTCATAGTGTGTATATACACACTCCACAACCCCTCCAGTTCCACAAAATATGGCAACCAGCTCTGTTTCTGAAGGGCACAGCACCCAGCTGCAGCTTTCAAACACAGAAGACAGACAAACTGAGACTCTCCCCACACATTTGGCAGAGATTTTTTTTTTTTTCGCCTTGTTTAAACCCAGCGCCTGAAGTCATGTCCAATTCGCTCTCTCTCTCTCTGTTCTGTTAATTCCATTATCTCTGATTATTTTCTCATAAGCATTGCTGCTCTAATCCACTTGTTGGTCACATATCTTTGTTGCACCAGCCAACCATTGAGCTGATAATGGATATGCACAACCCAGGTTTTTAATTCACGCCTATCTCACTTTGCTCTTACATCCACTGGTAACTGTGATGACAGCACAAATACACTGGATGACGCTGAAAATCATTTCAAAGTAAGATAATGGCAAAAAAAAAAAAGAGCTTTGCAGGTGAATTTGTTATGGGAATGTAAAACAATGCATTCACAATATGGTGTTTACTCATCTCTCAACTGCCGTGTATGCCCGTGATATTTAGTTTGCAGTCTTTAAGATCATTTTTCAAATTAAATATGCACATAATTTCTCTGAGACAGTGTGGTTAAGACTCCCATCTCTGGAACAACATTCACCCCCAGCTAGGATTGATTCCAGTCAGAAATTTTTTCTGCTGGATTTCCCCTACTTTGTATTCCTCTCAGTTTTACTACAGTTTCAAGAAAGGAAAGGAAAACTCAGGGTGGTGGAAGGCTCGCTCTTCCTACAAAAAAAAAAAACCCATAAAAAACATATAGATATTTTGTGTATTAACTTCCGATGGAGGCTTTAATATGAGCACAACACAAACATCTTAAATGCTTTAAAAAGCATTTATGTGGCACGGATCTGATTGGGATGCACATGATAAATATTACAGCAACCTTAGATGAAATTATTCTGATCTTCCAGCATAGATACATGCTGCTACACGTCGTTAAGTGGAGGGCCCTCTAACTCTTCCTCCTCCTCCTGCTCCTGCGTTCACCTTGACCAGTGTCTGTTTTGGTGGCACACAGGAGCACCGCCTATGGTGTTATCAAAGTCATCAGCCCTTAGTTTTCTGCTGTAGGAAACTCCTTCTATCTAGATACTGCTACACCCACACACTCATCAGCGAATCCAAAAATCAACCTTATTATGGTCTTCTCTTGTCATTGAGCATGTTTGTGGGCTGACAAAACAAACTGACATTTCCATTTTACTGATCCAGCTCATTTTGTTCAGAGTAATATGTGATTAGTGCAACACCAGAATAACTTGAAATTCTTAAATCACAAACCCACAGTAAAGACTGCAAGGTTCAATGGCCACACAGCACGTGTTACAGTTATCACTGAGTCCTCATTTTGTGATAAAGGGCATCTGCAAATTTAATGAAAGCTATGTTTGAGATTTTAACACATTTTTGTGCTATTGGAATGGAAAATAATATAAAAACAAAACTCTCTGAAAAAGAATCACAGAGCATCTAACCACTACAGCTGCATATTTCACTGACTGAAGGTTTTTTTTATAATATAAGAATCTCTAGAAATCCTGAAATAAAGACTGGATGAAGGGATGGGAAAGGTAAGAGGTTTATTTAAATAAAGAAGCAGATAGATAGAGACTGAGATATGACTCAGATGTGTGTTTTGAAGTTGTTATGGAGGAGAAATAATGGTTCATCTAACTCAGGTGGGAAAGTCACTCCTCCACAGGGAAGAAAGGAGACTGCAAGGCCACTGCAGGGAAAGGGGGTAAATAATTGGACAATTGTACCAGAACAGAAAGAGCATGGACAGGAGTCTAGGTCATGACATGAAAGTATGAGTTTTGTTTCAGTCAGTCAGTGTGTAGAGCCATGCGCACAGTGCAGGAGCAATTTGACAGGAGACATTTAGGAACACTTAAGACTTTAAACTATTCTGGCCAAAGCTTCTGATGTTGGTAGTTTGTGGCTATTTGGGAGATGTGGTGAGTTCACATTATCGTTGTGAGATGGGGCTCCCGTAGCAGTTTGTTATCTAAGTCAGTGCAGTGTTGTCAGTATTGATGGGGAGGTCTTGCACTGGGTTTGCCAAAAGAAAAACAGCAGCATAGCCTTGTCAAGTTTGAGCTTAAGGTGGTGGACAAGCATTCGACTGGAGATGTTAGGGAGGCAAGAACAGATGAAAACCGCTCGGCTGAGATGAAACTCTATCAGTGCCCATGTGTCATATTCCCAGCTGTCAGGGAACAGAGTGTAAAGGCAGAGGGTTGCTGGTCTCAGAGCAGCCGAAAAAAAATGGTGGTATGAAGACAGGTCCAATGACTGTAGAGTCTAGAAAGAGAAGCGGGGGAGCCCCAGTAGTAAACCCTGGGGAATCCCAGTGGAGACAGTGTGCATTAAAAATAGAGAACCT
The DNA here is from genome assembly GCF_002260705.1 of Seriola dumerili. Taxonomy (NCBI): domain Eukaryota; kingdom Metazoa; phylum Chordata; class Actinopteri; order Carangiformes; family Carangidae; genus Seriola; species Seriola dumerili. Next base: position 54,268 of record NW_019182858.1, read on the forward strand.
CTCTGCAGTCTATCAGGTTTCCATCAATAATTTGGAAATAAACACCTAAAGCATAAAATAAGAAAGACAGGAGGCAATGAAGAAAAAAACATTTTTTCTTACAGTCTATCCAGCAATGTTTGTACATATACTGCTTATGTTTGTCTAAAGAGGTAGCAATATATTTCATAAATTCTTCCAATTTCCATAAATTTTCATATGTTAAAACACCTTCATGTGTCCCAGATGAAGCCTTGCACACCAGCAAATGCACACTGAGGTAGTTTTGGTACTTTCCAAAATCATGTTGTCGGAGTCCACTCCTCATTTCAGACTCTCTACATTGTCCTATGTGATCTGTTAGCAGTGATGTTACCACAGTGTCATCGAATTTCCATTTGTAATAGGTTAACTACAAATTATAAACAAACCCAAACCTTGTCTCTGCCCACACTCCACTATTTTTTTTTCAAACTGGAAAAAATACATTTTTACTTTGAAGGGCTCAGTGGACTATCATTTGGCCTTATTGTGCCAGCCTTTGGTCGGTATGATGTGGCTGCTGACTGTGTGTCTGTACGCATCCAGCTGTGACTAAAGCCTTGTTTACAGCGGATGCGACTCAGACATATTTTTAGTCATTCGTCTCCCAGAACAGAAACACCTTAACTTTGACCAATGGTGCTGTCTGCAGCAGCCCTTCACAGGTTCCTGCTGCATCACCCTTACAAACACACCACACTGACATGTGCAGATGTAATAACATTAATAATGGCTGCAGAGCCAGAGCTGTGGTACAAAAGACTGACTGGGTCGTTTCAATGGAACAAAGCCGTCATTAATGTTACTGCTGACACCTGTGCTTTTCCTGCTGTGACAAGTCAAAACTATCTGGCGTGAAAAAGACCTACACACCTACTTCGACAAGCCAATAAATAATTTACCTCTTTCTTACACCGATGTTGTCATGGCGACAAAGCAATGAATGGCACTTTGTGTAAAATGTTGTGCTTCCAGTATAGCTGCTACTGTCGATAATTACATCAAGACATAATTCTGAAAGGCAGTTGTGAGAATTAGAAAAACTTAAATAATCCCTGCAGGGAAATTGCTTTCTTACAATTGCTCAAAACTCAGTTTGAAAACAGGAACAGTAAGATAGTTAAAGCTACTATGTAAAATAGTAAGAATAATAGCAAACACAAAGTAAGTGAACAGAAAAAATGTGCAAATGCAAATGTGCAAATAGTAAAGAGTAATGCAAGATAGAATAACACAAAACCAGTAAATTACCTGTAATTTAGTAGGTCCAATGACACTGAATACTGTGCACAGGTCTATCCATGCTTATTGATGAATTATAGAACTTGTGCACACACACTCATCAGTACATTAACTCAAATCAGTCGGGTATATTCTCTTCCATGAAGCGGGAATATAGTAGTGATGATGCATTTTACATGATATATATAATATATATAATTAGTTAATTGTACTGTTTAAATACTCAATTAATTGATGCAATCTTTCAATGTATGTGTGCGTGTGTGTGTACATGCTGTGATGACACTGCAATGGATGACTATACAGTCTGTGTATGTCTCTGTATGTCAATAAATCTGCTGCATGGTATGTGAGTCACACTTTAACCATTTTGTGTGTGTGTGTATGTACTTCATGTGCATGTGTGTTTATGCATTTCTACATGACAACTTGCATACGTGCTTGTGTGTGTGTGTGTGTGTGTGTGTGTGTGTGTGTGTGTGTGTGTGTGTGTGTGTGTATGTACTTCATGTGCATGTATGTTTATGCGTCTCTACATGACAACCTGCATACGTGCTTGTGTGTGTGTGTGTGTGTGTGTGTGTGTGTGTGTGTGTGTGTGTGTGTGTGTGTGTGTGTGTGTGCATTCATATTTATGAGTCATGTCCAAAATATGTCACTTTTTTCCGGCTGTGCTGGCAACATGCTGATGATTCAGCCCATTCAACACATGAATCCTGTTTCCTCGCAAATTGCGCTCAACCCAGACTCTGATTTAATATGCTGTATACATTACAGGTCAACGTCATTTCAGTTTAAGAAAGCACACTACCATGTGTTGGACATGATGCTTAACCACTTGTCATTGAACCAAAGACAATATCAGGGAGAGCTGGAGTACAATGAGAGAGCAGCAGAGAGGTTACACTAGATCATAGCTGCTCATGCCGCTGGCGCTATCTCAAAGGCATGATTTATTTAGACTAAACCTCTGGTGCAAAGATTCATCACCTTCAAACAATATCAAGACGTTCACAATCAACATTTGTACAGCCCGGTCACACTGTAGCATTCATGGATTCTTCATGACAATCACCACCACGCTCAATAGATTTTTTCACAAAATTTGTTTTTTTGCAAAAGCTTTTGTGCTCGTTATACAAAAACGAATGCCCTTAGCAAAGTCAGCCAAATCTCCCCCATCACCTTAGATCAAATGGGGATCAAATGGGCCGCTTGGTGGCACTGAAAAGTGAGTAGTTAGCGGGACAGTCGCATCAAGAGAGGCATTTGTCTCTATAACAGGATGAGCTTGTAGTGGTGGCCAGCAACGGGCCAAGCCACTGCAAATGCAGTCCGGTCAAACACTTATCCTCCTCTCTTGTCTGACTGTGTAAACATGTTAATCTGTTTGCATGAATAATAACCAACCAAATATGTTACCACATCTGATGTTTTCATTTTCTAGCACCACTGACAGCCGCTGCAGTGTAGCAGAGCTACCACACTGCGCACAGCCTTCATGTGTAACCTAAGTGCAGCTCATTTAAATCATATCTTAAAAATTTTTATGAAACTTGAATGGGGAAGTTGTTAAAAGTGGTTACCCAACACTTTGTTTGACTGACAGACTAAGTGCCCTATGAGGTTGTGGGTCATTTCTGAGCAGCTTTTGTGTAATGCTGGGTAAAAACATCTGTCAGTGCACTTTTGTTATTGTTGTAGGAAAATACCTCAATGGCAATTTTGGAGTTCTACATAAGTAAGAAAAGGGAAATGCTGGATAACTTTTGAAGGCTTTAAAAAGGGTAGCTCAACATTCTGGGAAAATACCTTCATTTCCTAGAAGTCAAATGAGATGTCTGCTCGGCACATAACTTCCCATAAAGCCATAACCTGTTGCTTTTACAGAGCAGCAGGAATAAAGGGTAAAAACAGTCACCGTGGATTAATTATTACATTATGTCAGGTTTTCTAATATATAATTTCTTAACAATGATCTTTACTCGGGTCCCAGGTTGATATCTGCACCCTCCTCATGCAGCTAAACTGACTCCCACCTGTTGGAGTGCAGGCTCTGTGGGTAAATATCTCTCAGCTTCACAGGTCACAACAGTTTTTATTGTTTATGTCTCTCTAATAGCTGCCAGCGGGTATACTGGAAAATAATGAATGTAGTCTAAATATAATTAAGCTTGATTTTTCTACATTATTTCACTTAAAAAAAAAAAACATAAACAACAGTTTAATGAGGTGATTTCCTGAGCCAATGTATTTGTTTAGTGCAAATCACCATCCAGGTTTCAGTTTAACCTCACTGTGTATTTTGTAACATTGATCAGAAACTGTGATTAAAGCTGTTTTGTTTTTCTACTGGATGTGACTGAAAAATTGTATACGGAGTCTTTTACTTATTGTTGTGTAAGGGATGTTAAGCAACATCCTCTTCTTAACTATTACATAGCAAACGTACCTTCAGAAAATTCATCCATTCACTGGCAGGCAGATAATGTAACACACGCCAATACACATACTGCATATTTTCAGTATGACTCAAAACATAATTAACCTGCTGATTATTCACACTAAATGTGCCTGACAAGCTGACAGCTTTAGCTGTTCAGTCAAATGTGTGTAAATCAGCATTTCTGAACGGATGAGTGTCTCCATTGGCAGAATAAAAACATGTTTTGTTTTTTTTCTTACTACATGGCTCTGGCATGTAAAGGCTTCTTGGTATATCAAATCAACAAACGTTCTGACGTGATGAACAGACTACAATAAAAAGCAACTGCTTGTCACATACCCTACCGTATATTACTATATTACTATAAGACTGTGACTATGCAGGAGAGCAGCATTGGTGTACAGCTGTTGGTGTATTTAGGGGATTTTTTGAATGTAAATGTTGGAAAATTTGAAAACTTTTTAGCAAGTAAAACTAATTTGTTTCTTCTACTGAAGTCCTCCTTATTTATTTTCACACATAGTTTAGAAATATAAGTAACTACAATATTTACAGTATTGCATGTTGAGAAAAAGAGAGAAAAGAGAGGGACAACATGAGGGAGAGATCTACAGGGGAGAGAAATCTAACGCATGAATCATTCCCACAGTGGACAGAAACCCAGGTGAGCAGGTCTTTAACACTTGGAAAAACACTGATCTTCCCTGTGTTACAACTGATTCTAATTTGCAGGAACTCCAGTGTCACTTTAATTACAATTATCAAGTGCTATTTTAAGTCCTGAATAGGAATTGTACAGGGAGACCTGTGAGATTTTGCAGAAGTAAAGAAGTCTTATTATCATAATTGTATGCATGGTGTGTGTGTGTGTGTGTGTGTGTGTGTGTGTACGTCTGTTGAGCTGTAGAATATTCCTCCGCAAGAGTCCTTCCACACTAACGCAGTATGTATGATGCCAGTATGATGTTAAATTAGTGATAATACTGACGGCAAAAGACATCCAACCAGTTGAATTTTTAAAAAAAACTGGACCAAAAATTGCTGTTAACTTCTTATTGTGAGCCAGGCAGACAGTTAGGTAACGGATTAGTTGTAGCTTGAGGTATCAATTCATTGTTTATGATATTTTTCAAGCAAAAATGTCAAATATTTGATGCTCCCAGCTTCTGCAACGTAAGAATTTGCTGCTTTTCTTCATCTTAACATGATAGTGAATTAAATATCTTTGGGCTTTGGACTGTTGGTCTGACAAAACAAGAGAAGAAGGTGAGTGAGGAATGAAAAAGAAGCATCACCTTAAGATCGTGATACTTTTTCACAGTTTTCTGATATTTCAGAAACCAATTCATGACTTGATTGTGAAAATTGAAGGAAAATGGAAGGAAAATGATCACTGGTTACATCTCTAAATCGGACAAATAAAGAATCCCAACAGCAATAATGGCAAAGACCAAACAATTTCTAATAAAATGTAAAAATGTAGTTTGGTCTGAGCAGTCACAATTGATTGTTTTGTTTGTCGTGTGTTTTTTCTGTTAAACTTTATTCCCCAAAGATACCGACTTCACTTTGATTAACTGACAATTTTCCCATTTTACATGTATTAAATCGAGACTTGAAGACAAATATCTGGTTAACAGTCATTAGCAGACTACATCTCCATGGTGTGAGTGGATATCCAGCATAGACAAATGGTCTTTCACACTACAAGCAATCCTGCGTAATCAATACTCTAGCTATAAAATGTAATTAAATGAGCTAAGATTATTATTAACTTAATTAGAGCTCAATGTGCTACACAAAGGGAGTCATAATTGATGGTTAAGGTTGTCATTAGCAGCTTACAAACGGGTGAGGTAATGCTAATATGTCACACAGCTACATATTTGTTATAAGGCCTCAGGTGATACATTATTGTTCTGAACGCCACTCTCCCCGTGAGCACCTCAATATAAAAGTACATGGCGAAGACCTCGTCACATGAATCGTGTAAATAAAGTATATATACATGTAAATTACCATTAGAACACACAGTGCAGATGAATGTAGGTATGTATCAGCTCGAAAAAAATGCTCATGAGATGCAGCGAAAAAGGTTCTCTCAGCCAGTGTTTATGATGGAAAACACAACTCAATTGAACTGTACAGTGTATTTTTCTCCATTACAAATGCTTGAGCAGTCTGAGTAAAGGACGGCCTCCAGCCCATGCCCAACCCCCCCCCCCCAACAGCAGGAAGAACATCTGTCAGATATCTACCGCAGTGCCTGAAAGGCCTTTTCACGTCAAGTCGGCTTTAACAGGTAACTGAAGACTGAAATTCTCTCTATCGCTTCAACCTCTCCATCCAATTTTCCTGCTTTTTTTTCCCCCCTCCTGACTGTTGTTCTGCTAAACCAAACCTGATATAATCCCTCTCCTGTTTCCTCCTCTCGCCGTCTTCCCGAGGCTTAGTCGATATGTTAGACTTCTACACACGTGCGCAGCGAGATAATGCAAATGTTTCTATAAATAGGGACAATAGTGCTGACAGTAGCACTCTCTCAAGTGAGATATCTCAGTGTAATTTTCACTAACATACACACACACACACTCACGCACACACAGTAAATCCTGGCAAGAAAAATCTACCCTATTGCTGTGTGCTTCATCAACAGCGATAGTCCTGAAGCAGCATATAAACACGAGTTGTTTTTTTTTTTTACAGGAAAACAGATTTCAGATATGTTCTATATGAGGCTCAAATATAAGACGACTCCACACCAAACAGATCAATGTTCCCTACACATCTCAAACAAACAGCACACGGCTGGAATCTGCAGCCGACTAAACAGCTTGAATTTACATATTACTGAACCCTGCTCTATCTTAGACAATACAGCTCATGTACAACACACATCGCGCTCTGCTTCACTGTACAACTCCCATTTATCTGCCACTTGTACAACTCAAATTGATGTTGTACATCGAGTTGTAACACACAACACATATTTCACTAACTCTCAGTCTGTTTTACATAAAATCCGCTAAAACCATACAACAACTGCAGTCATTCCCCAGTCTCTATAATCCAGTGCAACATAAAAAGCGGCCATAAAAATGACACAGTCTGTAGAAGCCTCTAACCTGAACTTTCAGCGCATAAACAGAAGCTAAGGTGAAGTGGAAAAATAATTGAGATTGATAGAACAGAGAAGCCACACTCATCCTTCATGTCAATTTGTTGTCCTTCTCTCCTCCTCACCTTCAAGCTCATGATGGATGACGTCGGAGAGGTTGGGCTCTTCGCCCCACCAGAAGATCCACAGCTCCTTGGCATCGGGCTTGATCTTGCGTCGCCACACGCACAGCAGGTTGGCCTGCACGCAGCGCATGAAGCTGCGCAGGACCGGGTCGTCCTGGGCCGGGGCCGAGATCACGGGCCCGTACTCCCCGCCACTGCGGAAGCTGTAGCAACGCCATTTAATGCCCGTCAGCTCCGCCTGGGAGAGAAGAGAGTAATGATGAAAAGATTGTAGCTGTAAGCAGCCCATTTAACAACCTAAAAATTAGCAACACAGCATTGTTATTATGTGCACTGATTAATAAAGTAATTTCACTCTCTGTCTTCAGTTGAAACATGATTAAATTTAACGTAAATGCTTAAACACTTAGTTGATTCACTGATTCAAGTCAGTTCAATAATCTGCAATCATTTTTCAAACCAAAAAACACTTAATTTTTTTTTTTTTTTTGCTTCTCCAATGTGAGAATTTGGATCTTTTTTTTCTGTTTTACATCATTGTAAATTTAACATCTTTGGGTTTTCATCGTCTGGGACTCTGACAACTGGTGACATTTATAGACCAAATAAATTTCATTCATTCATAATCCATTAGCCAAGAAAATAATCAGCAGATTAATTGATAATAAAAATAATCATCAGTTGTGACCATGAATATCATTCAGCATTGTATTTTTTCTAATAATTGTTTTTCAAGGAGCACGTGAAGCATTTGTAATTGTATTTTAGCAGGTTATTATTTAATAGCATATCCTATACCTTTATATTTGAAGGACATGGATATTTAAAAAAATATCTATCTCATATGTACGTAGGTGAAATTGAACAACTATTACGCATAAAATCCATGATGCGACTGCACTGTTAGTGCAGTGTTAATCATGAAACACTGCACTACAGCGTACATAGATATTGTGTTTCACATAAAAGACCATCAGACGATGCTGATATGATCAATAACTGCACAGACAGTGTCCAATTATGTTATATTTTCACCAGCTTCCTGTTTACGCTGCTTTGATCCTTGTGTTAATGTTTAAGTACATTTAATGCCTCCCCGTTGCGTCGTTACAGCCGTATATAACTTATACCTTCACTCGTTGCCACTGTAAAGATACGATAAAGTGTGTGTGTGTGTAACTACTGCGGAGAGAAGAAGTGGAGAATGACAGCGAGACATAAAGGATGGCCTTGAGTGAAATACAGGGAATGAACTACTACAGGAGAGACAGCATTGAAATATAGAGGGAGCTACAAAGAGCGAGAGAGAGACATGAGAAGAGGAAATAGCGCCGGGGTCAGTGGTTGGAGCCCGGCCCAGCAACTGACATCTTCTCCATTTAATCTAATGGGATGATACGCGTTTATGTTGCTTATTGCAGACTTGAGCGTGGAGGCTCTGTGCCATGATACATTTAGCGATGAGAAAAAGAGGCTCATATATGCTTTGGAAACTTTTTTTTTTTTTTTTTTAAATGTTTCTTTGTGTCCTTGTGTTTGTATTTGTGCATGAATGAGAGGAGTTCACAAAGGCACTGTTGAACAGGACGAGGAGATTCTCTCAGTGAGTCTTTGCTACCCTTCTCTCCTGCGTTCACCCAGCTGTGAGGATCATGTTTGGCACACTGGCCCAGGCTCCAAGCCATCCAAGACCAGCTGAGAGAAGAAAAAAAAAACACAGAGGCAGGTAGAGAGGAGCTGCTCGCAGCAAATTAAAGCCTGCAGTGTCTTTAAGTGGACGAAGAAAAGGAGGCTCCGCAGCTTTGATGATGGTGGAGAGAGGAGCCAAGGATGCTTGTGTGGGTTTTCAGCAGGTGTATGGAAGTGTAGCAGGGATGTGTCCATGTCAGAACTAAACTCAAGCCAAATGCATGCGTCTCAGGGAGCCTGTGCGCGCACTAAAAAGATATGTTATGATCAACACATACACCGTAGCATCTTATAAGCGAGTGCAGACTGAGGTATGAACATGACCCCCAGGAACATCCTGACTTCGGAATGCACCCATAATTACAAGCATGTCCCTCCTGTAATGACAGTGTGTGTAATGGGAGATATAAACATTGGCGCTGTGATAAGCCAAGCCCTAAAATTAGCCATGACAAGGTCAAGGATGCCGTTTCTCCCAAAGCAAAGAGGAAGACATCTGCTTGCACTGCCTCGTCACTCCCAGTCAATGTCAAAAGTTCCCTCACTGTTTGACACAGCTGTCTGCTGCTACTGAATCAGGAGCGGAGAGGAGGAGATGAGGAGTAGTGAAATGTCAGAAAATATATTCACAATAGAGGCACACCAGTTGTTTGCTTTACACGCCTTACACAAGATCCCCTACAGACATGTTTTAAGACATATAAAAATACTCTGGTTGGAATAATAATTTGTCTGATATGGTTTTTAAATAAATAGTTTACGAGTCTACAGCTATGTTAGCAGCTCTGTGAGGCTGTATTGCTCACATCAGCATGCTACCATGCTGACAGTGACAATGCTAACACGCTGATGTTTAGCAGGTGTAATGTTCACATTATTCACCCTCTAATAGCATGTTAGCATGCTAAAATTCAGCTCATTAGTTATGCAGGTTTTTGATCGCAAATTAAAGTAGCTGATGATGCTGCTAGAGAAAATGTCAGGGGAAATCGCCAAATCATCCGGTGGGGGCTATAAAGGCAACTGCATGTTCCACCAATGACATAATAAAGTCTGATTGGCTGATATTGCTATCCATAGATCCATGATGCTAGTGTGGCTAAAAATTCTTCAACATACATCCACTCTCTCTCCTTCGTTGAAAAACTACCAAGATGCAAAAAAATAAATTCCTGTTTGTCCACATTCTAAATTCAGATTTAAGATGACAACACGGGAATTTTCAGCTTCGACAACTGAATTTGAAAACGGTGTCCTGGTGTCAGACTCTGCACATACATCATTCTGCATAGTGAAGTTAAACACTGAGAGCAAGTAAAATGTGCACAATTTCTAGTGCAGAAATAAGGCTTAAGATGTCTTTGATAAGTTGTATTTAATGCTGAAATCCTGCACTAAACAACCCCCCCCCCCCACTAGCCGAACACCCTGGTGAACTCCTGTGGAGGATTAGCTGTGGCACAGTTGCAGGACGAGGCACAGGACCACAGTCACATGCTCGCAAGCAGATCCAAACACATGCCTGCACACACACACATCACACATGGCAGTTGTGATGATGTGCAGACCAGACGTGCTCTCAAACACTGACATGCATCAGGAGTCAGACATATTTTCAGGCTGATGTCCAGTTATTTTTCAGCAATGACAGCTAAGATCTGCCTCTCTCTCTCTCTATCTGTATTTTGGTGGTTGTCTCTGCGCTGTATGTGCACATGCATCCATATGTATGTGTGTGTGTGTGTGTGTGTGTGTGTGTGTGTGTGTGTGTGTGTGTGTGTGTGTGTGTGCTGGCCTGTATATTAGGGCTGCACTCTTACTGATTGTGCACTGGATGGCTTCAATTTCTCAGCGCACTTCACCTTCACTATCAGCCCACTGAGGTCAAAGTAATACCAGTGCTAACAAACAGCCAGCTCTCAACTTTATATGAATATGTTATCGCTCGTAACAGGGAAGAGGGAGCAGAGAAAAGCTGTCAAGCGTGTTGAGCAACTGCAACTTTGGTGACAAATCAGTGTCGTGAATGAAATCCTGCCATAAAAACTTAAGCTATTATTGTATCCTGGTTAGTCTAAAAAGAAACGAGAAGTGTTTGGTGGGACAAATCTATATTTGTCAAGATAGCAGGTAAGGAGCAGAGCAGTGATGCATCCGAAGCGGCAAGTTCTTCGCCATCCACAAAAGTATGAAAAAGCAAAGCAACGATTATTCTAGGCAGCAGTCTGCGTCTCTTTTAAAAACTACCACAGGGGTAAAAAGGCGAAGGGGTCAACGAAAAGATGGGGGATTTTGTTTCACTGTCAATAAAACCTGCACTCCTCCAAGCCCCTTGTTCTCCAGGTTGGCTGGTTCAATTTCTGATGGAGCGCAGGACCAAAAACAAGAGTTTTTCCTTCCCTTGCTAAGACGGACCAAAGCTTTGACCTTACTCTCACCTCTATTATCTTTCTTGTCTCCACTCTCCCTCTCATCTCTCAGCACTCTCTCACTGTCACGGATGCCTATTGAATACACCCAGGACTATCTCACGCTCTCCCTCTCACTTTTTTTTTTTTTTATTCCTCTCTTTATGTCTTTTTGTCTAGTAAACAGGGGAAAGATAACAGCTAACCATATGTTTCCAGAATAGTACTGTGTCAGCACAGGGGAGGTGGAAGATTGCGCTCTATTTCTGGTATTCCATTAAAATACCTCTTCTCAGCCTGCGTGAAAATCTGTGTTTCCTCCACTGGGATTGATTAGTTTTTTTGTTTCTTTAAAACATGTTTATGTATTTTTGATAATTGATTTTTAAAGAGAAACCTAACTTAAAAGCGGAGAGTTAAAAATAATTTCCTGACTATAAGGTGAACTGAGCCCAGGCTTGGAAAACACAATCTGTATCTCAACCAAAGGTCAACCTTGGTGCACCAGACATGTGCTTGTAATCAAAAAAAAAAATATGGAAGTCAGGACTTTAATCTTTAGCATGCAGTGCTCGAAACAGAAAGTAGTGGATAAAGTCTGAACCATGTGACTTATGTAGAAAAGAGGATCCCATTTCCAGGATTTGAAAAGGTTTGTCATACCACAAGTCTCACAGACGGACGCATTTGCACAGTATATGATGGATATTGTTAAAAGCTCAGGGGGCTTTACAATGCAGAGGAAACCTTCGTTACTTAGATAGTAGAACTGAGAGGAAAACATACTTGACATGCACTTTGCAGGAATGCTTCTGCAGACTGAAAATATTTTGCTGCTCCTGTTCTTTCTCAAAAACTTGCGGGACCTTTTAAGCGGACCTCTTGAACTTCCCAACATGCAGCTGAATGTGTGTTTGTGTTGTACTTCAATGTAGGAAAACACACACTGACACGCACACTACTTCTACATACTTTTTCCAAACATGAAGTCGGACAAGGCTTTTTGCTCCTGCCTGGAACAGAGAAACGTGTGTATTAACAACGTATTCAAATATATCTTGCAGAGCACTTCTTTTCTCACTTTCATGACAAAATGAGCGGCGATTAAAAATGCATGCATTTACAGAAGAAGAAACAGGAAAAATAACATTTAGCCTGGTTATATTAAGATGCTTGATTTTTACTAAGGACACCTTTCTATCAGAATTGCAGCTGATGTGAACACTTGAGCCTGCACCTAAGTGGATAGGTGGCTGGTGCTCTATCAAAGCTGACAGAACGCGCATGAGGAGCGTCATCTAAGAGAGATGCCGCTTCTTTAGGAATCTCACAACAACGTAAGAGCCTCACAGTCTGATAGTCTGACAAAGGAGGCACTTTAAGCAATTGAGAGACGGCTTGTATCAGCAGTTTTACCTACTCTGGCACAAGTGAAACACTTATTCTGTTAAGAGTGGCATGGCTTTCTCATCAACGTCAAATCTGTTTAGACACTTGACAAGCTGCCAATATTTGGGGTGTGTTCAGAACGCTTGTGATGCCTGTGAGTCTTTAGATAAGACTCGTCTTTATCAGACACATGCAACACTATCTATCTCTCTTTGATTCAGTGTCAAAGAACGGGGAGGAAATTTAATTATTTCTAACAGACACTGTGAAGTATGACTTATGTGAAGTTCCAGCAGAAACACTCTTCATGTAAGTTATAATCCCTTATATTGTAATGAAATAAAACTCTATTTTTGTACTATTTGTGATCATCATTTTTCACCAATTGACATTTAATGTATTTACATTCTGTATATGCCACTCTATATAGCAATTTTCATTGTTAGTGGCCCCCATTCCCACACTCAACTCGAATTGCATACCTACACGCAGGAAACAATGCATGTATGTAATCAAGCATTTTTGTAATTCCATCTCATTGATATAAGCCTCACTGTTTACTGCTCACTCTCTCACAGTCGTATCAGAGCTAGTTCACATTAAAAGCATTCAACTGGCAAAGCACAGGGTGGCTTTGATCATGAAGCAGTCACAGAAAATTAAATGCATTTGTCACCATGGTTAGTGCTGATCGTTCGACGGAAATGCCTCTACAAAGCAAGAAAACAGTCATTTTGAGTATTTTTTTGGCAGCGGATGAGTTTTAAATAACCAATTAACACCTTTTACCGTACTCTGCTGTTGTGTGGAAAACCACTCATGCTGTACGCCGCATGAATTCATGGTGCATGCTACTGTTCATGGCATGAAAGGAAAAGGCGAAATATTGACTGAGTTCTTTATTTAAACGACATGAGTTTGTTTGGCTGCACTGTAAACAGACTAGTTGATCTTGTGTTGTAATTCTGACAAGGTAGCTGCTCAGCAAGTGTTTGTTGCAATATTAAACCACACTTGATGTTGCCACAGTAACCACGGTATCATCACATCAACCAGGAATGAAATCTTAAGAGTTACAACTTTAACTTTAATTAATTTTCCTTGAACGTATCAGAGCTGCAACGTTGAAGCAGTTTGATGAAAAATCGTATTAGTGTAAGAAATAAATATGGACAAAGACAATGTAGATTAAGTGGCTGTGCTACTAAGTCAGCAGTAAGAAGTCACCATTTAGAAGAGCCAGTGGCAGAAATCAGAACAGGCAACGACTCCCCCTTCATCAATTAACCCACTGAAATCAAATTAACCCACAAGGAGTAGCGCTCCCCTCTGGCATTTTACACCACAAATGAAGAGCGATGCACATTACTGCACTTGTGAGGAAGCGAAAGCGACACAAAAGCACCAAACAGGTGTAGAGAGAAGGCCTCTGGGGCTGCAGACACAAAACAGATGCTTTTCCTCTGCCTTCTGCCGCCACCTTTACAAGTCCCTACAAAACAAGGGACCGTCATTTGATCTGTGTTCTGCTGTAGCATCCGGCCCTGGGAGGTGAGCAAGCCAAGCGACCTAATTAGAGCAGCGAGAGTCCCCAGGGCTGAGTGACGGATAGACCTGCCAATCACACCGCGGAAAGCCTCCATCAAGCCATGACTCCTCACCTGACACAAAGAGAGGCAGGAGGCGACAGCAGTGGAAGACCAATAAGGACATTGAGACATTGTGTACAGTCGCACTGCCGCATCGAAAAGGGCTGACAAGATCCTCGGCCTTTTGGCAAAGAAAACAACACAAAGCTGCAGCGTCAGGCTGCTTTTAAAGCATTAAGGGACAGGCTAAAGCAGTGGCCCAGCTTAGCCTAAATTATTAACATGCAAATAAATAAACCAGTCTGTGCTTTACTGGTGTCTCTGGTGTAACTTAATTAAACTGTGACAGGCCACAGGAATGGAGAAATGAGAAAGACACAGACAAAGACAGAAAAACTGAGACTCACAAAGAAGGGAAAAACAGAAAACACAGAGAGAAGTAAAAACAGTTGCTAGGCAACATACAACATCTGTAGGAATTCAGCGAGGTATTCCATTTTTGAGATTTCTGTCTCCAGGGTTACAGTGGAAATATAACATTTCAAGCACCTCTGTGTCCCTTGCTTTACTCTAAAAATCACAAAGGAGTGTAACTCTATGTCTGTGTGTCCCCTTGCAGCTGGAATCCATGAGCTCAAATTTGGCTTAAGATATTATCAAGCATGTCATACATGCATCACCAAAGTCTGAGGATTACCAGAAGCAACACATTAACATTGCGGTATAAGATTACTCAGTGAGTTTCTTTACTGAGAGAATGATTTGAATTGTATTTTTAAATTATTCAGCCCAGTAAATGTACAATTAGCACTGCATGGAGGCTTCTGAAATGCCTACAAGTAGTTAATAGTCTGATTGTTCCTAAAATTGGGCAAATGGAGCATAAGCAGTATGAAAAATATCTCATTTGGCTTGTAATTTCCTGCATTGATTTTTTTTCCACAGGGATGCTATTTCAGATAAAATGACAGGGCTGCATAAGTCAGCATGACTTTTCCTTGTTTCGTTACACAGCAGATAACCAAAGTATAAGGGAGGAAAACTGGAGAGCAGCAATACCTTTGTGTTTGTGCATGTGTGTGTGTGCAAGATGCAGGCAGGGCCGGACAATTAGTTATCATAGGTCACACCTGGACAGGTTTCAACCTGCAACTCACCTGGCTGCTATCTCTAATCTATTATTTGCTTACAAAGTGGGAGTGGCAGCCAATCAGCGCTTTAACACTAGAAGTCTTCTCCACCTCTGCTAACACGTTCTACACACACACACACACACACACACACACACACACACACATGTAACCCCACTGGAGTCCAAGTCCTCCTCTCCTGTCCATTCACTCTTTTCAACAGATACAATGGTACCATGGCATGTTCGTATCTTTCTTAACACCACCCTGCCTAAACACTTGCTCACTCAGTCATGTCTGGTAAACACTCACTGTTATACAGCAGAGGCCATTTATTCTATGAAGCAAGCCAGGACTGAAATTGAGCTGTACAAATTTTCATTAGCATCTGAAAAATCATGGGTGTCTGCCTAATTCAAGATGAGAGGGAGCGTCGTTTGGCAGCGCAGGGCGAATCAATGCACCACAACCGGCTGTGAATCAACAGTCTGCGCATAATGTGTTTGTTCTCATCAAGTACCCGTCTGATTGGTCACAGATAATCTCTCAATGGAACATGAACACATGATAATTAGAATTTGCAACAGCACAGCAGACAACATTAATGTTTTCCCTCTCTCCCCTTGTTTTGCAGCTCTAAAAGGCACCCTTTAACCTAAGTGTGCTCTAACTGCAATTGAATCCCAGCCAACCATGATATTGGCAAAGCTGTCTGGCTTGCAGAAAATATTTGCCCAGTTACAAGCAGGGCAATATCTCCCTTTAAAGAAATTCTCTTTGTCAAGGCGTCTGCAGTCAGGTGAAGAGACCGCAAACAGATCTCCCCCGCGAGACGAAGCCCAGGGACTCCCGTGTGATGGCACGGGGACCTGTAGCATTACATTTATCTGTTTCAGGGATTTATCTACCAATCAGACAACGGGCCTCACAATCTTTAGTTTGAACCAGAGGATCTGTGGTGACACACATCCAAAATATAATAGTTTATAGGAAAGTGGTGTTAATCTGTAGGGAAAAACAGCCGCATTAGGGGGAAACATGTCTGAGCCAGGTGGAGTGTCTGTTGAAGATAACAAGAATACCTTCAAAACAACTCAACACATTCACTTGAATAGTAAACTGAACCACAATTTTAAGGCACTTCCACTTGAACATTTTCACTTATACTCCACATTTCAGAGGGAAATATTGTACTTCTACTCCATTCATTTAACTATAGCTTTAGCTATATTACATCTTTACATACAGCACACACACACTGCAAAAGTCTCTGCCTTTCCAAATAGTTCCTGTCTGTTCCTTGATTCTAGCCATCATCTCTCTTATTCTGCATTCTTTCAAGATTCTCACAGATTTCTAGTAAATTCCTGAAACAAGTTCATTTCTATTGAAAAAAAGAAATGATATTTAATAATATTTTTTTTCCAAAATATGGTGGAAAAAAAGGACTCAATAACTAATAAATATATCCATCCACCCATTTTCTTCCGTTTATCCGGGGTCGGGTCATGGTGGCAGCAGGCTAAGCAGGAGGTACGCTTAATGAATATAAATAACTAACAAATATATCCTGTTAGGATGATTTTTTTTGTAGCACAAAACATATAAATGATCATCACTTAACTGTATGTGTAAAGTAGATACAATTAGCTCCACCTGAACCAGCTACAACATTAAAATGCTGCTGATGGCTGATGCATAGGTAATAATAATCAAAAATGTATCATATGTAACAAAGGAACCATTCTGCACAATGAGTCTATCTATCTATCTATCTATCTATCTAGCTATCTATCTATCTAGCTATCACAAGCACTTGATGGTACCAGCTACTACCCATTCCTGCCAATCCTCCTATCCCACTCAGCCTTCTGTCGCCCTGCACACATGCAGGAACACCAGTGGGCGCTAAGAATAGAACACAGCTGGCACTGCAGGGCTTACATATTTCACACTCAAGCCACCGTGCTCCAAAATACTCCTGCCCATCCCATCCCATTTCCAGCTCCAGGACCAGCGGTGGTTCCCTCCCTCCCTCCCTTCCCTCCCTCCCCTCCCTCCCCTCCCGTCTTTGAACTGTTCTTCACCTCTGTGGCAGGGCCCTGACAAGCCAACTGCTCAGATAAGATACATGACTACACTCGGGAAAATTTACCAGAGAAAAGAGATGTGTCGCTCCCCTCCCTCCCCTCCCTCCCCGCCCGTCTTTGAACTGTTCTTCACCTCTGTGGCAGGGCCCTGACAAGCCAACTGCTCAGATAAGATACATGACTACACTCGGGAAAATTTACCAGAGAAAAGAGATGTGTCGTAAAAACAGGAGCACGAGAGAGGAGAGTCCCGTCTTCCTGTTCCCAGCCCGTTCACCGCCCTATTTCTGTCAGCGGCTAACCCGTGCTTATTCACAAGTCGTTGTGTTATGGCAGAAAACTATTTGACAAACCTGTATGTGTGTCACTTACATACAGAATGCCATGTTCACACCGGTGGGCCACTGCCTGGTCGAGTCCTATTGCGATGACAAGGGATTCCCACAGCAGTGACAGGGGCAGATTAGTGGGAGGCGCCGCACACAGACTCAAGGTGAAGCCAGTGCTAGCTGTCAAAATTGCGAGCGAGCGGAGCCAAAAGCACAGGTTGGGCGTAGGGGGTGGACTGTTTAGTGAGAAGTAACCAGATGGAGCTGCTGCATAGGGCATGCAGCAGAAGACTGGGGCTGCTGCCTTGGAAACCTGGACTGATCCTCTCCTTGTGTAAGAGGACACTGCCGTGGCTTCAGTGTCATCCTTAGATATCTCAATATGAGCGACACTGTCATAGATTTACACAGAGTTAAAAGACCGTGGAGTATCAAGGGCTGACATCAAACCGCTGCATTCATAGTCCTGCTTACTCATTCTTCATTAGTTTCCGATTTAAAGGATGAGTCTAGTGATGATCTATATTTTTCTTGTTGTCAACAAATCCCATGAAAACAAAAAAAACAACAATAAATTGATCCAACTATCAAGAACTGTATGTGCAGCCCAAACCTGAAATCTCTCTGTGCCATAGAGCTTCACTGTAAACTACTAAATTACACAGAATACAGGCACTATCATTTATTTTGAGTCAATGCTACTTGCACCACTCTGAGTATTTATGGCAACTAAATCCACACATGAAAATACTCAACAACAAATTCTCTATTTAGTACTGTTTGTATAACATTTGCTAAAAAAGCTACAGTGTCCTGCTTCCTAGTAAATTATTGAGCCTTTTTTTAAATGAAAATTTATATTTTTCATCTCTGGTCTTTTTATGGGAATTGCTGACAATAATAACAATCACTAGCTTTATCCTTTTAAATAAAGTTTGACTAATTGTAGACTATTTTTGTACGACCTTAAGTTTAAAGCTGGACAGACTGTCATGGCAACGGTGTTTTATATATATATATATCAGCTGATATTAACTTAGCCTCAAGTTACCATTGAGGTTTTAGTTTAGACAACATTTAGGATTTGAGAACTTCAGTTGAGAACTGGCTTTGTAAAAGGAAAAATGTTTATTTCTCCAATTCAGGTAAGAAAAACAGAGTTGTTTTGTTATCACCACCAACACTCAGGTATCATATGAACACTAACACTGAAAAAAAAAAATCAAGCGATACACAGCCCTATTAAACTCCGACTCGGCCAATTCCTCAGCTCAGCAGCTCATGACACACACTTCATCCAGCCACTGCCTCTTTTTCATCCCTAAGCACTCCTGCAATATCCACTACCATTAATAATGAGGAAATGCAAACAGCCTATATTAAAAAGGCACCATTCCTGATTACCTGCTTCTTCTTACAAGCCTCGGCCACTCACCTGCCATAAATCAAGACACTGCTGTTAATGGTATTCCCTCAGCCACATCTCTTAGCACTTTATTTCCGTGCCAGGCAGTGGCATCATTATTATACATGCAAGATCTCTATTGGAATACAGTTTGGCTAATGAGCACCTCTTAGTTGATCACATTAGACCTTCACTTGAGGACACTTAATTACCAGTGTTGCACGCCACACGCCTCTGTGGAGGGGACAGGAGAAGTCCTTTAATTAAGGCCTCTGCAATCTACCTGTGTTTGTACAAGTCTGCATCCTTGGGATATAGGTTGCAATCGCAGCCCTTATAAAGGCGATAAAGCATGTGGTGTGTATGTGCATGTGCATGTGAGTGAGCGTGGGTGGAGGATTTAGTGTGTGCATGTATTTGTTGCATTTGCAAGACATATGTTTGTGTGGGTATGTGGGTGTTTATTTTTTTAATTTTTTTTTCCTGTCTCCACGTCGATGCTTGTGTTTGTGAATGCACCTGTGTGTTTGTCTGTGTGTGTGTGTGTGTGTGTGTGTGTGTGTGTGTGTGTGTGTATGTGTGTGTGTATAATATGACGAGTGTTTGAAGTTTGTCTCCTGGGTCTGGATGGTTTACAATGTGCACAGGACACACACACACACACAGACACACAGACACACACACACACACTCACACACACACACACACACACACACACACACACACTCGCACGCGCTCTGAGGCTTCCTGTGTCGTGAGGCTCTTAACTGTCTCCTCCTTGCATTTCATAATCAGGCTGGGACTCATTGTTATAAGAACCTGCCCAGTCCACAGAAAGATGACTGTTCTCTCTCTCTCTCTCTCTCTCTGTCTGTCTCTGTCTCTCTCTCTCTCTCATTGCGTTCCTCCCTCTTTAATTTTCTCTCTTGCTCTGTCTCACTCTTTCACTCTTGGTCTCTCAAACAGGCTGAGGCTAGCAGTCAGGAAATGCACATCAGTCATAATACTTTCCTAAAATGAAAACAGATTCCGCTGCAGTCCTTCAGCCGCTCTCACTCTCTCTTTCTCTCTCTCTCTAACTCACTCCTTCAGCTGAAAACATTCTTCTGTTTCTCCTCTCGTCCTCCACCCCTTCTCCTCCTCCATCGCTACTTCAACTTAAACTCACCCGCTCGGGTCTCGTCTCCCACTTACAAGGGTCTCGTTTGCTTCCTGTCACAGATGGATGATCACCGGCACACAAGACAGTTGTTTTGTGGGTTGTGTGATCGCAGGCAATTTCGAGTGTCTGACACCGGGGCCTCACAGAAGGCATGACAGTAATCTGCCGTGCCCCCATAAAGTCCCACAGTATGGGCACTTACGCCTTCTAAAGGTACTTTCTATTGATGCAGGTTGCTGTAACAGCCAGTAAATCAGTGCGAGGGACGAGGTTAGTGCATGTTGGAATGCTGTTTAACAGGCTGTCAGACCAGAGCGCTCACTAGTTTACCCACAAGACCTTTATGTAAGCACAGAGCCAATATGACCTGGAGGAAAAGGTTAGGAAACATCCCACCTTAAAGGCTGTGCTGCTCATTACTGGGATTGTAAACGGCCAAGTTAGAGTAATGAATATTATCATTAGCAGATTTTTTTAGTCTATAAAATAATTCCGATCATAGTTTCCCATTAAACAAAGCTCACATCTCCATATTGCTGCAACAACAGTCAAAAGGTTTTCCATTTACAGTAATAACACAGAGACAATTCTCACCTTTGATAAGAAAGAACTAGTGAATGTTTGGCAGTTTTCCTTGACAAAACTCTGCAATTATTGATAGATAATCAAACCTGTTGTTTTCTCTGTCAATCAACCAACTGTTTAAGCACTAAAGGAAGTGAAAAAAAAAAAGTGGGAAAATGCAGGAAATCATATGATATTTTTTCATATAATCTTTTTGCTGGATGAACAGTCATCTGATTTGATTCCTTCACTTCCAGTGGTAATAAAAGTGCCTTCTTTGGCCGCCACTTGTTAAGCTTGTGGCACACATCTGTCTCATTCTCAACATCAGGATGCAATCTGCATCCCTGTGTCTGTCTCCTCTGTCTCTTTGTCTCAGTCGTACCCTCTAACCAGGACACTCGGTGTGTCATTAGTGTTTCGCTCTGTCTTGGATTTCTCTGTCGGAGACCTGCCAGCGAGTAACCGCTGTGGCACCAGCCAGTCATAAATATTCTCAACAAGCCAGCTGATGGATGCTCTCTTTCTCCCGCACTTTGAAAGGGATGTTCACAGGGCCAGCACGACAGCCAACAAACGCCACGGCGAGTGAATGAAAGCTTTTTTTTTTTTCCTCTCCCTCTCCCTCTCTCCCCTCTCTCCCTCTCTCTCTCTCTCCCCTCTCTCCCTCTCTCTCTCTCTCCCCTCTCTTTCTCTCTCTCCCCTCTCTTTCTCCCCTCCCTCCCTCCCTCTCTCTTTCTCTCTCTCTCTCCACAAGGGAATAACCTCAACTGAGACACTGATAGAGACGTAATCTCTGTTTTCAGCTGTAAGGTGACACACTGAGAGAATTTCAGACGTCTGATACTGGGGTGCTGGTTATTTTGGTGTTAGTCCACAGCAATTCAAACATCATGCTTTTGAATAGCTTGAGATACTATTTTAATTTCCTTACTCCCTTCAGTCACAAAATGACTGGGATTCTTGAGAAGGAAGAACTTCAAGTGCATGTGTTTGAAATTTAAGAGATTTCTGCAATCTCATAAATCCACACCATGTGACACTTGTTTATTTGGCTTTGGTGTTAATGTGTAATTCAAGAAGGTCTGGCTGCTGTTGCTGATGGACAACCTGCATGATCACCTTTATGGAGAGAAAAAAAAAAAAAAAAAAGCCCTCAGGATTCCTGTGTTGTTGTGGTTCTCAGCAGCCTATGCCTGACTTCAGTCGACCGCATGCCTTTCCACTTGGCTGCCTGTTGTAGTAGGACAGTTAACTCGCTGATTGCAGGATGAGAACTGTGAAAAAGCGCTGCTCAGTCTTTTCCACCCTCAAAACCAGTGACTTCTGCAAAAAATGACACTGCCTGCGGAGTCAAAAAACACCTTTTTCAGACAAACTGAGTGTGAAAGTGCTGTTTCCGCTGTGTGCTTGATACATGTTGCCTTCTGTCAGAATCTTATTAACCTGCTTTTCTCTGTGTGACACAATCATATTATCAATTTTTTATTGCTGAAAAAAAAAAAAAAAGAATGTTCCTCAGTTTCACATACACACAAATATTTCTCCTCCACTCATCCAATTTATAACCTCGTGAGCAATTAGCTCAACACATTACACTACTGTTTGCTGAAGATCAGAAAATCTCTTTCTCTGTTCTCTGGCTGCAGAAGTATCTGACAGAGGCAGCAGTACGCCTTCTTTCCAAGTTAGTTGCTTGGCAATGCAACAGAGTTCCAGCTACATTTCCAGTGAAATGATTATTTAAAAAGGGGAGGAGGATAATGGCCATGATGGCGAAAATGAGTGTTTACCTGTTGTTCATCAGCTAAACCCATGCCAAAACTGCAAATACATGCCAAAATAATGGGGCAGTTTGCTTTGGGAGCATTTGCTACTTGTATTTTAATCATTATGGGAGATGTTTTGGATTGAAATCAGACAATAAAGTCTTGTTATTCATGTGGATTTAAGCCTCTGGGCTGAGATATTTTATTATAACATGCTTAGTAGTGGAAAAATGGTGCTTTTTCCCCGGACCACTAACCCGTGTTAATGATTGCCTAATAACAACACCAGCAATTGGTTCACCTTTGTACAGCAGACACATTTAAAGCGTGCCTCCCACGGTCTTATGTCGATCACAACTGGCTGGCGTGACTGTGATTGGAGCATGATTTATAGATACTGTACCAGAGAGAAGATGTTGGAGTGGCAGTCCTCAAGGCTTGCCCCGTTAGCCACCCAATTCGCTGTTGTAGTCATAATCGTCCGCCGTTGGGGTCGTCAGCGCTGGGCATGTCGAAATCCTACATCGGTATCCAACACCGAGCAGGGGGGGGGGGTAGGGGGGGGGCTGACAAATCGGTTCCCTTACGAGTCTGCCAAAACAATCAGGCTTATAACCTCACAAGAGCTCCACATAATAGATTTGTCGGGGAGAGGGAGGGAGGGGGGGCAGAGGAATGGGCGTATTCAAAAAGAAGTGCAGAATGCATCCATAAAGCCCCCAGCAGATCTATAATGTTGTGATGTTGTAAATCCAAGCGTGTGCGGGGATCAAAACATTGTTACAATCCAGGTCAGGCGGTTCCAAATCTGATCATTGTCAAAGACGGAGAAATGCACTATATCCATTTCAATCCACACACGGAGGAAGATCAGTCTGTTTCCATATCAGTCTTTCGGCTGATAGTTTCATCACTAAATGAGCATAATCCATGAGAAAATCACTCCTTTCTTCCGCGCAGAGGAACAGCCCCAGAAGAAGAAGAAGAAAATGGGAAATCAGAGTCAAAACTTCTTCTTTTTCTTCCAAAAAAAAAAAAGATATATTACACGTTTGCCGCTCTGCAAAACAATCAAGTTAGAGCCGAGACATTACACGCAGGATATCTGATTCCGTCTGCTCCACAAGCTGATGCACCACTTGTGATAGTTTTCGAGAATTGCATGAGCTATTTATAGCCTTCTTTCTTACCACAACCGTTCCTCTCACAATGTAGCCCCGTACTGCCTCACACAAACAGGCGCTGCGAGCAGGAATGTTTAATCCCTCTGTTGCTCTTGAATTAAACGGACCGCAGAAGAGGGGGATCTCTTAAAAAAAGAAAAGAAAAGAAAAGAAAAGAAAAGAAAAGGAAAGGAAAGAAAAAACCCCCAGTGCTCCTGCTCCGTGGCAGGGCGGACGAAGTCGAGCGGGTTCCCTTGTAAAAAAAAAAAAAAAAAGAAAAAGCCCAAATCATGAGTCAAAGCGTTCAGGCAAGAAAAACTATTCTTATACTCCACCGCCAGGAAAACGACAAGCAGGCTTCTGTAGACGGAGGTTTGAAAAAATCCTTCCTTCCTTTCAGTTTTATACCATTACGAAACGTCCTCTCGCGGCCACAGCAGCGTCAATCTTGCACAAAAAAAAACAGATCTCATGTGATTTTTTTTTTTTTTTTTTTTTTTTTCAAATGCTCAGTTCAAGCATAAGTGACAGTCCTTGTCTGGCGCCGATGTTTGACATAAAGACTGTGTTGCATGCCGCAGAATCTTTCTTTACAAACCACCTCGACATTTAAAAGCGTGTCCTCCTCCTTCTCGAGAAATGGTTTGATTATTGAATTAAATCCTCAATGTGTGCATGGTGTCCTCCGCGGCGACTCCTTCCTCATTGTTTATCTCTCAGGTCAGCGTTATTATATTGGTAAATAAGTGGAAGTGTGCGTGTAACCTGCCTGTGTCATTCTCAGCCTCTTGTGTCTGTTTGCTTTACGCGAAGCGCCGCTGTAGCATTTTTTTTTCTCTTCGCACACGATCGTCCAGCCCACCGCGCATTGTAATGTAATGGCGGTCGGAAGCGTACTACCGAGACTCGCCTTCCCATTTGGCCAAGTTTGTGCTCACGTGATCAAAGTCTGGGATTACAGTACTGTTTAGTGTCTTTGATATGAGACTGGATGCGACGCTGGAGACGTCGTGCCAGTCGCGCGCGCTGGCAGTCGTAGTGATTTCTTTATTGTTACACTCTTTGTTATTATAAATGTAGCCTGCCCTCGCTGTTTCTGGTCATCTGTCCGTTAAAGTGCTTGAAGAAAGATTGTGTTTATATGATGTTTTTTTTTTTTCATCACTGCAGGGTGTCATTCTGTGATGCATTGGTTACATAATGTAACTGTGTTCTCACAACAGAGGATGTGACAGACTAGAGGTCAGAATGACTTACTGGGCTCATACTGTTTCATAAGAGACATCTATGTAGGTTAGTCTTACACTCCCTGACTGTGTCACATAATAACACTTGGTGGTCTTTATTGTATGAAAAAAATATATATATTTGATGAATCAGTCTGAATCTTATTTAAATCAAGTATTGTTTGCAGTTATCCATATGCAGGGCTGTAGTCAGGATTTTTGAGATACTGAGGTCATGGTAAGGTGAAGTCCCCCTAACAACCCCGCACCACCCTAGACACCAAAAAGAAGGTCTCTAATGTTTTTTTTATTATGTTTATAAAAATAAAAAAGTAGGAGTAGGCTGTCAAATTATATTATATTTATGCAAGTTTTATTTAAAGCTGCACATTTCAATATTTTAATAATAAAACATGGGAAAAAAATATGTTTCACATGAATAGGGTCACTCAGAGCAACAAATGTACAAAGAATTATCACCCACTCTGAAGCTTTGTGGAGCTTTTTAACAGTTTTCAGCTCGTTGTTTTGTTTTAGTGGCCCACAGCTTTACTGTTTTGGTTTATTCTCTTGGCTCTCATCAGCTTTGTTTCCAGCAACAACTGGCTGCTGTTTTCTGTTTGCAAAAACGCTCTGGTAAACCCACTGTATGCTCACTATACCGACAAGCGCCAAACAACAACGAAAGACAACGTTAGAGACTGGCCTGTTGAACATGTTGTTGCTTTTAGCAGCTAAAGAGCCAGACATTTACCTCAGGTGTCAGTAGAGAGCAAAGCAAGAGGGTGAATTTTGGATTTACTTTACAAATGAATGAAAGTTGACTTTATGTCAGTGTTGTGGTGTTATCTCAGATTTTTGCCCCCAAGTGGCCAAAAAAAGAAAGCTATGCAGGTTTGAACTGAGCATTTCTTCCAAGAAGTCTAATTCACCTGTCCCAGAACTGTGTTCAGATTTTCCCTGTAATTATTACCAGATGACTAAATTCTTTCCAGCACGTTATTAGGAAATTACAGGCTGTAAAATACACCATTACAGTCATTTCTGCTGGAGAAATACTGAATTATATTGTTGGCCTATAGGTAATGAAATTTAAATGTACTGGAATCAGCCTTTAAAAAGAGCAGCGTGTGAGGTTTTAACTGCAGAATATAAACTTCCCACAAGCTTGCTAAAGCACCCAAATACTCAGAAAAAAATAATGAGGTAGGCTATGACCTCAGTGAACTCTATTGTAGCCATTTAACTTTATTTGATCTCAATTACATTTTGAAATATCCAGTAAAAATATTGTTACATCCTTCCTACTTTCCAGTCATATAATGCACACCAGCTTTGTTATATCTGCATTAGCTATAGGTATATGGTAGGCTACTGTTGGAGGTCTTGCTTACACCATCTATAAAAGTTGTTCTTTCTGTTCTCCAGTATTGCGGTTGGTGCTGTTTGAAGCTGAAGAGCAAAGGATTATTATTTTAACCACAGTTTCCACAGAAGAGACCACACAGGAGTCAGTGCATGAAATATTTGTGTTCATGTATCAATCATTTATCAGACACTGTATGCTATATATGCACTATACTGTATGTGCTTGTATTTTCTTTGTTTGGGTTAGAACGGTAACTGGATTATCTCTTTTTGGTTTTAGCTTCAAAGCTTACTGTACATTTCCTTGCATTTGCTACCTTGATTCTCTTCTGACCAATAAGGGAACATTTTCTTTTCACTTGGACTCATCTTGCAAACCAAACTACAGTGACTATGAAGCTACAGCTCAGAATGCTTCACCACCAATATAATTTTAGTCATGAATAAACAGCAAAATGAATAGTCAATAACTACAGACCTTTGTACATGGTTTCCCAGAGGTCTTTAAAAAGATTCAATAGTTTATTCAATCTTTTTACTTTATATTTATCAGTCAATAAGCTTTTTATCCCTCAATCACATTGTCCCTTGCAGAGAAATAAAATGTATCACATTGAACTGAATAAGTCTTTTCATTTGAAGCCATAAAGCAACAATTTTTTAATGCCCAACACTCCGTGAAAAAGACCCAACCATTTATCCCATTATCAGGCTCTCTTTGTAAGGATTTATTCTCCATGTCAGTGTATCGGCATGAAGATTCAGCAGAGACTATGTTTAAAACTTAATTACTAACCGACAGTGACAAATGAAGTTCAGTCATAGCCTGTGCAAATAATAACACTGCTCTTTTGAAGTGAGATGTTGTCTTTGGAGCAGCAGCAGCAGCTGCAGCAGGTAAGAAGAAGTGTCATCAAATGAAGAGCTCCTGTGTCAAGAGCTCCTGCACAAGCTAAGGATGCAGCCCAAATGTAACTGCAGTTTACAGGAGAAGAAAGAAATGATGTCAAAATTGTTCTGTACAACGCTATTTGTAAGATGCAAATAGTTGCTAATTAATGACAACACAGATAGTGAGGTATTTGACTGTCATTGTTTAGCTGACTGATATTTTTTTCCAAATAATTAAATGGCATTTGAGTGAGTACAAGAGGCATGACAGTGAGGTAAATGATGTCAGAGGACGTTTATTTTCATGTTGCAGCACTGGGAGTTGTACATTTTCTCAGGGAGACGTTTGAACGTCAACCCACCATCATGTGAAGTGTAAACGCGGATGCACAATGGCAGTGGTTTGATTACTGTTTTATAATTTATAGGTTGTTCCAGCCTGAATGCAAAATCATTTCTAGATATAGCCCATGATATGCTACCTCTAATTGTAAATCTAAAAGTGAGCTATTTACAGACAACTGTATTTTCCTTTTGCAGCTATATATCCATAGAAAAGATCATCATACACTGACACATCCAGTCACATTATGATATAAGCACAACTCTTACATTAATCACTTCATACAGCTTTATGTATGTGAGGAAAGAGCTTGCAGCTGGTACATCTTGCCACAGAGAAGGAGCCTTCAGTCCGGTGATTCCTCTTATATCTGAGAAGCTGGAGGGAAGGATATGAATCAGATGGATGAGCGAGGGCTTAGCCCGGCGGTTATTGATCCCTTTGCTCCAGGAATGATCCAGGCCTCATTTGAAAACTCCCCCACCCCCTTTTGTTCAATACATCCTTAACGGCTTTGAAAAGACTCTCACACACAGTTTGGCACACTTGGTGTGGAGCTGATAGGATGAGATGCTATCAGTTTGAATAAATCTATTTCAATATGCCACACATTTCCCCTCATCAAGCCCCCACTGGCTTGATCTGTGTGTGAGGAGAAAAGATGCATTACTGCTCTGATTGGAGATAATATGTTTGTCTAGACAATGTATTTAGACTTGTTCAGGATGGAGTGGATGGATATTTGTGTGTGTCATGGTGGGGTGATTATGTACATTCATATATTCAGGCCTTTTTGTGACACATAAAACATGTTATTCACAGTTTTAATAGTTGTTTTGTAAAGTTTTCACCATGTTGAAATGTTGGTTTGTGTTGTCTGCTGGTTTTTTAAAGCCCCTGAAAACTTTGTGACAAATCCTAAATATTTCTCTTTATTATTAAATATATCTGATTAAAGAAACAATAAAAGTCAAAGTTTGGAAAAAAGAAAAAAATGTCCATGGCTATTTTACTCTAAAAAATGAATCTCCTTCATTAGGACAAGCTGATGTTGCATAGCTATCTGACAAAGCTAAGATTAGCATGATAACAGATTACCCATTTAGAGTCAAGAGTAAAATACACATCAGAACTGACACTGGATTGAAATGCTGTTTATTACAGATGTAAACAGGGAATATTTTAAATAACATTTCACAAAAACAACACAACATACCTCAAATTAAAAAAACATTACACCTATAACAAATGATTAGATGTTTCCCATCTACTCTAAATTATATGAATACATATACATATTTCTCCATATATGAATAAAACAAATACCAAACGACTGACTCAAGTTCAATGTGGCTTCTTAAAAGTTTTTTTTTTATGTTACAGCTTGTAATGCTAATATGACTTCCTGTTTACATAGTTGATCACTTTTGATTTTACAGTGCTACAGATGTCTATTAGAAAGCAATTTACACTTTAACTCAGTCACGACACACTTTGAGTTCTAATGGTGCAACCAGATTTAATCACTTCACGTCTGAACTTGCCAGTAGCTACTAAGGAACTTAGGAAGGACTTTTCGCACAAACTATGCACCAGCTATTACAAACGGCTATATTACAAACGGCTGGTGCAACCCACTCCAGGACACAGGGGGTCAGGTTCGACTAGATTTGGAGTCTGGCAACATAAGCAAGCAACCCCACAACTGTCATCATCACCAACCCTGACTGGTGTGGGAGCGAATGTGATGGTACCTTTTTCTAACTGAGCACCGTCCACTTCAAACTGAGAAAAGGCAAACATATAAAAAGAATAAAATAAAATGTAAAATAACGTGAGCTGTTCCACATTTTGCAGAAAATAGAACATTCTTGTCGGGTCCCATCACTCATAGTCAGAATTTGATTTCAGGGCCTTTAAAACATTACAAATAGGCCATGAGGACAAACACTGTTTCTACATGTTTCTCTAAATGTTTTGCATTCAGCTAACTGTTGGAGTGCTCATTATTAATTCAGGATGAGCATGTTGCACGGGATTATGCTTGCACAGACATCGAAGTGTGTTTATTGTTCACACCCAGAGAGGAATGTGTCTCTTTCAAGAACAAGCAGTGGCCTCACAGTATCTTCATTAGTGATTGATGGATCACCGTGCACTAAGTTAACACACACCTAGCAGCAAATTCTCTCCATAAAATCAGATGAGAGTTTCTCCTCTCTCTTCGCGGCTCCAATACCTCTCTGGCATTTCCTGGAGCGCGGAGAGTCTGGCTGAGAAGAATAGATGGTGTGCATTGTAATGAACATGGGCTGACACCGCCTCATCCATCATTCCACCCAGGAAAATTATAGCAGTGCCAGAGAGAGAGAGGGCGAGAGAGACTTTAAATCACAGAAAGTCTACAGGTCCAACTCCTCTTAGACTGTCATCAGCTCATTGTTGTTTTTTAACTGCCCAGTCCACTTCTGGTTTTGCTCTCAGAAAGCTACTGTCTGAGTGTTTGTCTCCCTGTCAGTTTACTGTAGCTCTACTCTAACTCTCTTAGTGTATGCTACCTCGAATATGCTTTTATCTGTTTACAATTGCATGCTTGTTTTTGTGCCTATCTGCTTGTCAGCCAGACTGCATTCTTTTCTTTTCCTGAAGTTGAAGCTGCGACTAACAGTTATATACATTATTGAGTCATTTGTTAAAGGAGCTATTTGTAAGTTTTATTGCTACAGCATTAACATCTGTTTACGTACCAGTCTTGGCGAGCGCTTCAGCCCATTGTTGTGTTTACAAGAAGTTATGATCATACGTCTTCCGAGGAGCTACTTCTTCAGGGCAGACTGGACGCTGCAGTGACTTGGTAACGGAAAGTGACGAGACAGTCCAACGGGGCCGGGGTTGGTTGGTTAGCATATTAACTGAAGTACAAGAAAAGAAATAGAGGCAGAGCAAGAGGGTTTCTTTCCACGACTGGAGACAGGTCTTGGAGGGTAAAGGAGTGTCTGATGAAGTTTGATGAAGAACACGCAATGTTTCGTCTAGACTGGTAAGTAAACAGCTGTAAATGCTAACGTTGGGTATGTAGCAATAGCAAAACTTTCAAATAGATTCTTTAATTACAATTAATCAGTGAGTCTATGTAATGGCTGGAGGCTGGGAAATTCCTAGTTCCCAGAGCTCAAGTTGACATCTTTAAAATGCTTCTTTTCGCCAACAGTCAACAGACGCAGGTAGAAAGGATCTTGGGTGTTTCCAGCAATGACCATGTCTCTCTCTCTCTCTTGGTTGGTTCACACCTTTGGTCCAGACTGAAATATCTAAACAACTATCAGATGGATTGGCAAAATTTTGTACAGACACTCATGGTCCCCAGAGGACGAATCTTACTGACTTTGGTGATCCCCTGACTTTTCCTTTAGTGCCATCATGACATCTCCACGACTACTGGATGGATTTATGTCAAGTTTCATACATTCTGTGATTATACTCTGTCTGTTGGCCAAGGATACACTCCACTGACCATGATCCTCCCTCCCCTGTGAGCCCACTACACCCAGTATAATTCATCCTGATACTGGTTTTGCTCTTGTGTGAGTTTATGCACATTTCTCAGTGTGCCAAAGGTTTGTCTCCAGGCACTGAAGCATAATTTAATTACACTGAGTACTCTTGTGCTTTTTGGGCTTTTGAATAAGTCTTGCTACAACAAAGGTCATACTGGAGGTGACAGTGTGTTTCTGCATACCTTTATGTGTGAGTCTCTGCCTGTGTATTTGGGTTTGTGTGTGTGCACATTCGTCTGTAATTTGGAGTGATTCACTCCAGCAGTGTGAGGACTGTTGCAATGGTGTTTCCACAGAATATTGATTTCACAATGAGCAGATGATGTCTTTGTAAGATGGCTTGAGAGATGGGAAATTAGATGTTATCTCATAACAACAGAGGATGAGGAATCATGTGGTGTGTTATCTGATTTTGGAATTATGTCAAGCTGTCAAACTCACTGATACACAGATGACGTGTCCTGCAAGCGTCCTCTAATGCTGCAGACGAGGATGATTACCACAGATAGACTGAGACTAGTGAATCAAGTGCAAGAAGGTAAACAAAATATAGATTTTAATTTAAATTGCAAATAGCAGCGTAAAGTTATGCAGGGTAGGAGACAGCCCGAAGGTGAGAGCAAGGCCTTTAATCCCCTGTTGCCCCAGTAAACCTCCTCTGTGGCTACTATAGAAACCTGGTTGTATTGCATATTTCAACCTGCAAGTAGGAGAATATAGACCAAGCCGTGTGCGGCGCTTTCATGTAGAAAGATTACCACAGATAGTGTGCTTTAAGTGACCAGCCAGCATTTCCACTTGGCTGCACCCTCTGATGCCACCTGAACAGAATTCACTAGGAGCCTTCAAGCTCCTCATGCATAATGTATTGCTGAAGGTCTGCTCAGTTTTCATGTTCTCCTAATTCATTTCACAAAGAGAGAGAGAGCTCTGCCAGCATTCAGAGCACACAGCCTGAATCACTGTACACTGTCAAATCAAGAATCACCACGTCACTGTTGACAGTTTCTTTGTTGAGACAAACGCTGTCGTGTTGCTTTTTGTTAGCCTTTAATCTTTAGAGAGGGATATTAAGCCAATACATATTGATCCACATGAATCAGAATCCTTCCATTATTTTGTCAATATAAAAGGCTGTTATATCCTACTATATAACTGTGGGTGTTGGTTTTCTATTCTGTATATTAGTTATATTATCAGTCATTTTATTAAACTTAATTGTATGTATCTCCTGAGTTGATTACCACACTGCTTGATTCTGAATTTTTACCTTAAATGCTGTATTTATCATCCTTTTGTTTTGACAAGTTTTGATTTATTGAATTAATGGAACGCTTGCCTTTATTTTCTAGGATTTCAGAATAAATCACAAGCTGTACAATGGCGATAATGTGCTAATTTTACCCCCTTCAAGAGTAAAGACCTTGATCAAATCAACATAACAGCCTAATCCAGCAGAATTCTCCATGCTCTTTGTCCTCATGTTACAGAAACTGATATTTATTAGTTTAATGCTCAGTGACACAGCTCTAGCCTTGCCCCTCATTTTTTTTTGTTTCCTTCCCTTATTTCTTTTGTGCCGTGATTTGATGTGCTGTGATTGTCTTTTGTTTCTCTTCTGCTCACAGCATAAAATCATTCATGAAAATCAATCCAAACACAGCCCGCTCTTCTGTTTCTCAAAACGTAGCCTTCTGCTGACCTCAATAAATCGACCAGTGAGCGTTAAACATTTCAGTTAGTGCCCTTAAAGTGGCCTTTCCACAAACATAGTCCTTCACTAAAGCGGGGGGAATGAGAGCTGTGAGAGAGAGTTAGAGAGAGAGAGAGCAGCATAGTAACCACTTGTGTAGTATAATAAGATTATGGCCCATTACTAATGATTGTGGCTGATCATTTCAGTTTATATGATTTTAAGGGAAAGGTTCCTGCCCAGTCTGCTTTTTTCTTTTATCTGTTAGTCAAAGAAAGAACAGAGTCAAGTCCAGATTTTTAACTGGAGCTCACAGGCTTACAGACCAACAGCTACAATCTCTGTTTTGTGGCATTTATTCACAGGTAGTTAAATTACAACTAGTTACCGATGCTTCTACAGTAGTTGTGAGTAATAATAATAATAATAATAATAATAGGCTAATGATAGTAACTTTATTTATATAGCAACCCTTAAAAATACAGTTTACAAAGTGGTTTGACAACAAATCAAAAGCAATAACAAGAAATAGGCTCAGGAGGTAAAGTTATAGATAAAAGACATACATATGAATAAAAACAAATGCAGAGAGTAGACATATTAAAAAAGCAATAAAAAAACATTAAAAAGACAATAAAAGCATAAAAGCAAGTCTATAAAAATGGGTTTTAAGGAGTGATTTAAAAGAAGTCACTATTTCTGCCAGCCTTCTCTCCTCTGGCAGGTCGTTCCTGAGCTGTGGGGCCCTGATGGCAAAACATGGTCACCTTTGGATTTAAGCCTCGACTTTGGAACGGCCACAGGGTCCCCACCCGAGGATCCAATTGTGAACTACTTGGAGGCGGTTACAGGAGTTAAGTCTTGAGTAGATAAATGCGTGCATAACTTTTTCCAGATCATATGTTCAAAATTCAGATTTCAGTTAAACAGTACTCCTAGATTTCTATCAACAGATTTCACATTAGCAGACCCGGGTCCAAGGGCACTCTGAATGGGAATGATGGGGTTTGGTGGACTGAACAATACTATTTCTGATTTTGGGGTTGTTGAGTTTTAAGACATTTTTGTGCTATCCAACAGTTAATATTATATAGCTCAGACAATCTAAAACAACAGATATGCTTTCTGGGTCACCTGGTCTTATGGGAAGGTATATCTGTGTGCGGTCCACATAGCAATGAAAAGAGATATCGCGGCCGCCAGTGACTCGGCCAAGTGGAAGCATGTAGATGGAAAATAAACCAACTGAGTGCAGTATCTTTCATGCCAATCCAGGCTTTAAAACGGTGGGTTAAAATGGCATGATCTACAGGGTTATATCTAAAAGAATTAAAATTGCGCTCTCTAACCTGTCGGCTGTTGAAAGGTGGTCACTGGTTACCTCCAGGAGGGAAGTTGCTGTGTTATGTAAAGCTCTAAAACCAGACTGAAACTTCTCAAAGGTGTCACAATGACACATAAAAGCTAAAGGTTGTGTTGAAACCACTTTTTCGAAAACCTTTGATAAAAAGGGAAGTTTAGAGATTATCCTAAAATTGCTAAGAACAGGTTTCTTTAACAGAAGTTGGAACAGTGTTTAAATATGGATGAAAATGTCATGGTTTGCTATTGCAGACACCTTTTGTTATTTTTGTTTGGACTTTTTGCACTTCCTGTTTTATTTTGTAATTGGTTTCCTTGTGTGTCAGTGTTTTTGCTTCCTGTCTTGGTCCTGTGTCTGTGTGGTGATTGTCTGCCCCGCCCTAATGTGTTTCACCTGTGTTCAATCATCCTTGCCTCCCTTGTCTATACAGTCTTTGTGCTCCCCTTTGTCTGG
Organism: Seriola dumerili; assembly: GCF_002260705.1. Taxonomy (NCBI): domain Eukaryota; kingdom Metazoa; phylum Chordata; class Actinopteri; order Carangiformes; family Carangidae; genus Seriola; species Seriola dumerili. The sequence goes on from NW_019182858.1 coordinate 88,801, forward strand.
GTCGGTTCGTCTGTTGTCTCACTGTTGTCATTGTTGTCTCTGGGTTTGTCCTTAGCCTGTTCGTGTCTGTTGATTTCTGGATCTTCCTCAAGTTGTTCAAGTCTGGTTTGTCTTCAGTCCGTTCATGTTACCTGTTGTCATCCCCTGTGGTTCCCTGTGCGCGTGTTAGTTTATAAACCTGTCTGCACCGTCTCCCATGTGTTGGCTGCATTTGGGTCCAGCCCTTACCCCTCAAACCCTGACAAACCCTGACAGTTGTGACAGAAAAGGTTCCTTCTGTATAAAAGCTATTAATAATCAATAAAACACTCTGCCCAACTGTGTCAATAACATCTTTGTAGTGGGAATAAATGTCAAGGTTGCATATAGTTGATTTTATTAGGGATATGATTTTGGATTTAAAAAAGAACATAATGATGAATTATATCCCAGCATGCACTTTAAGCCAATGGCCCACATCAGTCCAGCATATGCACACCTCACCTCCAGTATTTATTCACCAGGACGCCTGCTATTTGCTCCTGTTCACCTGCTCAACTTTTCACAAAGTCATCTCCAGTATTGTGCACTCTCAGGCAGCAGGTATTATGTAGTTACTAAGTAGATCCCATTTTGTAATCAACACACAGCACAGAAGCAGCAAAGAAATCAGAGCTCTGTCTTCTCCATTGAATTGCCTTTTAGCACCTGTTTCTTCAGTGGGTCGGGTGCCTTTGAAGGGGCAGGTGCTTGAGAGAAACAATGGAGACCAAAGACTCAAAACCAAGAGCGTGCCCTGCTCCAACTTACAGGTTTACAAGCTTTAAACACCAGGTTCTGTAAGAGGACACAGAAAAGTTGTCAGACAGTGCGGCGTTCCTCATTGCCAGTACTGAAATTACATTTTTGTTTGTTATTATGAGATGCTGAGCAGCATAGCAGGCCTTACATGTTAATCTATGACTGAAAACACAGGGTTAAATGAAATATAATATTTGCTAGAATCAAGCCCAAACAAGGCAACTCAAATCAGAGGTCTATTTAAAAGCCAGGCTCCTCTGCTTTGTACTTATATGGGCTTCACAGTTAAGGCAAGAAAAGAGGATTACAGCAGACATTATGAAAATAAATTAAGGGATGACATGACTTTCTCTGTGTTGTGAATTATTTTGTTATTTTAATGTAATAGAGTAATACATATTAGCTCAAATAATTTCAATTTAACCTCATAGCAAAACCGAATATGAATATGGACAATAAAATATGTACTTTTCTGAACATTTTTATTGGACTCACTATGTTATTATCAGCAATAGATAAAATTCAGTTTTGTGTTGCCTCATGGAAAGAAAACATCATTACATTTTATTGTATTATGGCAAATATAGGACTCATTTTTAATTTTTTTTAAATTATATTATGTTTTGTAATGTAATCACACACCTTTTGCAAAATTTTAGTTGCTCCAATGTGCTCACAGTAGTTTAGGGAAATGCTTGTAAGCCTGCATGCAGTCATGTTGACATAACACAGGATTGTGTATCTAAATCCTATCTGAAATGCAAACATTAAAAGTTACAATGCAGCCCAACAAACTGTATATAAAACAAGGAAACAGTGACAGATATTTATGTTTGCTTGTCCTGACTGAAGGCTTGTTTTTCTGCATCTAGCTGTATGGATATCACTGAGGGCTGTGGGGGTGGAGGCAATTGAATGGCTGGGAATTCCTAAAAAAAAAAAAAAAAAGCAGTGAGAAGAGTGAGAAGGAGAGAGGGAGGTCTTTTGGCCACTTGTGGCCTTCACAACCCAGGCACAAATCATAGAGGGACATGGCAATCGGAGTGACAGATGAACAATACTCCCATTTTCCAACCCCCTGTGAACAGGCCCATCCATCACGGGAGGGGAGATTAATTCAATTCATCAGCTTTTTGTCTCCTTGGGCCCCCTAATGCCACCTGATATTGCTCAAGGGGGACTTATAAATGTTTGTGGATTTGATCTGAGCCTGCTTGCTTGACTTTGAATTAAAACATTACTCTTTACTCTTAGCTGTACACTGGTTTTGCCAACAGCCTGACGGCCAGTTCTGCCATAATTCTGATCAAGATGAATTCTTATGAAAAGGAAAATGTTTGCCGAAGGCAGCGAACAAGAACACATACTTGAGTTTGCAAAGTGAGGAGAGCTTTGGTGAGAAGGGGCACTGGTGGTTTCAGAGGAGAATAGCGGTCCTGTAAATCTTTCATAGGAAAAGCTTTAATGAAAAAGCTGAATCATCACTGAAGGGATTCAAATTTTATTTAAATTCTAGCAATGCACAGAAGATGTATAGCACCTTTAGGCATGTTAGCATATTGTCAGACTATTTACACAATGAGCACTTTATATAGCCATGTTGAACAAGTTTGGGCAGTTTATCTCCAACAACAGAATGTGCCGTTTCTAAAAATCTACACAAACATGGCAGCAATATTACTGCTCTGGTAGTTGGCCAGAGATCTGCTTATTATCTCAAATGATTAATCCCAAGTTATCATTTTCAAAGTTATGCTCTAGAATAGAGAAAAAAAAAAAATAAAAAAATAAAAACCATAAACCTACTGTATAGTGCAATATAAGGCCCTCAATCGTGCATAGATGTGGTCCTGTTAAGCTGGATAGGCAGAGCACGGTACAAACACAATGCTAGTAATGACCTCTAGTGGTCATTACAATAACTGACTAAAGGATTTGTCTGAAAGACTGGAACGAAAGCCGTGAAGAGCAGGTCAAACAAAGGCGACATCCACCTCCATTTATCCATTTTAAAAAACACAAAACATTCGGTTTTGCAGTGAATTGTGTTCAAAGCCTCCAGAGCAGCTTGATTTGTGAATATGATGAACCACTGCCTTTGCCAAGATTAACATTCACATATACTGAGGGGCTGTGAAGCAGAGGAGAGTAGCTACTTTTTTCAAAACTTTTTTTTTTTTTTTTTTAAAAAACAAAAAAAAAACAAAAAAAAAAAAAAAAAAAAAAAAAAAAAAAAAAATATATACCACTATTTTGGTTCCCAAAAGATGCAAGAAAACAGGTTAAGCAAATCTTAAGTACAGCTTTTAATACATTAAGTACAACTTACTGTTATTCTACACTAGCATATGTAGACTACCGAGTAAACAGTACACATACAGCCCTTATTTTCTTAAGCATAAAGGAAGCTTCTGACACCATTGCAGAAGCTTTGGGAAGAGAACAGTATCTTATCAGGAATAGTGTGTGAACGACAGTCCCATTAATACCCAGAACAACAAATACTTTGCCTAAACCAGTCAGTAACAACCCCAACTGGGGAAAGAGAAAAAAAAAAAGTTAGGGTAGTTCCAACTTGACACACACACACACACACACACACACACACACACACACAGTGTTAGGCCATAGTTCAGGTCATAATTTCAGGACATGCTCATGCAGGTTAGGTCATGTGATTTCAAGTGCAGATACAATGACAAAGTAGTGAAGGACTTTGCTGCATTAAACTTACAGGCCTCAACAACTGACTTTTATGACTAAGCGAAAAACTGTCCCATTATTTTCACTTCCGACTTTTCACACCACCACCACCCACTTCCTGATGAACTCCTTTGTCAGATATGAGAGCAAATGAGAACATTTTTCATTCGACACGAGACAGCCTCACGTTAAACAATCCATTTTAACTTTCAAAACAATTGAGGAATGAGACCTTGGAAGTTTGCTTCTACACAAAGTTCACTTTATTTGTATTTAAGCATAAACCTGCTTCTGAGGCTGATAGTGAATCCTGCCTCCTCTCCAGACACACAGGTAATAGGCCGTGCTCAGAGATCCCACTATGGACACCAGCAGGACGGCTGCCACCAGGGCAATTTTCCACACTGCCGATTCTTCTTGTTCTTCATCTGAGGAGAAAAAAAAAAAAAAAAAAACAAGCACTCATTGAATATATATAGTCTGGAACAGGTAGCTCTAACAAAGAAAAGACGATGAGTTCTCTTGATGATCATGTCACTGACATAGATGTACTACTGTCAACAGCCCACCTTGTTCCTTCATAACATATGGCTCCGGAGTAGTCAGCAAGTTCTGCTCCTCCACTGTCACCTGGGCAAACACTTCTGGTGGGATGTCAGGCCATACGCTCTCCTCTGCTCCTAGAGAATGTCCATCCATGTCTTCATACTGTAGACTCTCATCGGTGATAAGCCACTGGCCGTGGATGTATCGAGGAATTCCTGTAAAAGGTTAATATGTCAGGAGGATGACACAGAGGATTGTGTGTGTATGTGTGTGTGGGGGGACAGGTGCAGTGTTTTCAGCTCAGATCCTTCACAAATGAAATTCAACCACACTGATCAAACCTTCAGCTACCAACACAAGATAAATGTCACACATCTTTTCTTACCATGCTGCCCAGTGGATGCAGCCAAAACAGCCAAAAACACAAGATTAAGAACAAACATGGCTGTATCTACCGGTGGTTGGCTGTGCTTTTATGCCTTTTATGTGGGCACCTCGTCTGTAGAAGTGGCATCAGCTGTGATCTCCTCACTCAATCAAGGTAAATTACTGCAACCGGGCTCTCAGATCGCCCGGTCTGATGCGCTTTTGAGTGCTTCCATGTCATTGGTTAAACCATCTCTTGAATTACACCCCTTTCATCTTAAAGTGCCGGTACGTTGCTCAGGAAGTGGAAACTGTGCCCCCACAAAGAGCAAGTTGTAATGCTGCCATTTGAAATCACACCGTATAGTGAGGTGTTCTTAAGGGAAGCCCTTCATGCAAGACTGTGTTTAGACAAGGCTTCAAAAAATTCTCCCGAAATGGAGCCGTCAGTCAAGGTTCCCCAAAGCTACAAAGTGGTTCTGACTTACTTGTTGTCAATATAAAAGATGATAAAAGCAGAGGAAAATACTTCAGAAGGACTTGACAATTGTATCACTACTGATTCATGAAACGCACAACAAAAAAAAAATCAAGACATTTCTGTCATCGTATAATTTATTTCTCTACAGATCTTTCTTTCTCCAGTGTTTCAGAAGTTATTACAGAACAAGAGGATCATTGAATATTCACTGTCCATTGTAATGAATGGAGCTTCAGCTTTCAACAGTTACTTTCACATAAAAAATTATCTCCACCTTGTGAACTTCAGACAGAACAGAACAAAGTTTTTTATTCAGTTAAGGCTGAAAATGTGACTCATAGAACCCACTTCCAAACACACTGCCACTAAAGAAAACATCAAAGAAATGTTCAAGTAGGTAAACCATTCCTTTCCTTTTGCAGCATGTGATGATAAAAACACAGTGAAGTTATGTGTCAAATCTGAAATGTAAAATTGAACATAAATACACACATACACATATGTGTATATATATATATATATATATATATATATATATATATAATGTAGATTTTCACTAGAGATGCACCAATATGCTTTTTTTCGGTGCAGACATGTCATAGCAGGAAAAAAAGGTGTAATTTATAATTAATAATCAATTAGGGTGTCAATACTTGAGCTTTATTATATACAAATGTGCTTTTCCTGCTCTGACAAATCAAATGGTCTGACATGAAAAAGGTTTATTCCCTTATATTTACGTAAAGGTAAAAGTCTGTGCTTAAGTGGATGAAAATATCCAATACTACACACACACTGGAGCCCTGAGCACACATGCTTCAATCATTTAACAAGCCAAAAGAAAAAATTCACTGTTTAAATGGCCTCGTGACCCGATCTGTTTATCAAATACTACTGAATAGGCTGCATCGGTACCAGCATGTAAAAACATGGTAATTGGTGCATCCCAAGTTTTCACAATCTTCCCTTTCAGCATATCTCTCTCCATGACAAAGTCAACCACATCCTTCATAGCAAAGAGAATATGGTGTGACACATTAAACCATGAAACACAAGTTATTCTAAAATGGTACACTGGTGTATACTGACAAACAAACTGGCAATGATAACCATTCCCAGTATAGTAGTTCTTGTATTTGTCTTAAAGTGACTGCTCATCTGAAGCAAAAGCTACATTTTGTATCAGATTTCACTTTTTTTTTAATTTTTCTATATTTTTTATTTAGAATATTTAACATTATATAACCACTTATACCTTTTCCCTGTAATTTGCAAAGCTCATGTATGTACACAATGCCTAATTTCCCTTGCATAGTTTAGCATGAGATACAGTATATAACGTGGCTTCTCAAAGAAACGCCTTGGCAATAATATACAGACAGTAACTGTTTATTTCTAAATGAATCCCTTAAACCATTCCCTGCATAGACACACTGACCTTCACAGGTATTTGAGAAGTGCTGTACTGTCTCAATAATCTAAAGCCAATAATCTAAAGGATGAACAGCTTGTTGTGTCTAATATTTCCAGATGTTACAGTATTGTAAACTAATAATATCTGACTACAAACTCCGTAACCAACAGTTTTGATACTGGTGAGAAATCATTAAAATGCTTGTGAGGTCCACAGCACAAGTGCTACCCAATGTTCCTACAAGTACTCTTAGTTTAATAGAACTATGTACCACACTATACAGTATAGTGTAGGTAGAATCATACAGATTGCAGCTAGGATGTATAAAATGCTCCCGCTGCAAATCCTGGCTCCAATGACCAACAGTAAGGTAGAATGAAACAATGGAAAAGTGCATTAGACGCTCCTGAAACAGCTTTTCCAAGTAACAGATATTTTTGTTTTCAGAGAGAAGCAAAAAAAAAAAAAAAAACAGTCTAAGACAAACTTAAAGGAAGTAATGAATAAGTGGGACATCATGGCAAACTGGCTCTTTAGCCTGTACAGTACCACTGAATATGGCTGATTTGGAATTAATCTCTTGACATCTAGAAATGAGGTGAGGCTCTGCAGGCCAGAGAAATGGCTCACAACTCTACCCCATGAGGGCAACCCTGGAGGCTTTCTTTGTACTCACTATCACTAGAATGTAACAGTAGACTGTATCTCTGCCGAAGAATACTTAACAAAGCAGCAATACAGTTTTCATACTGTTACATTCCTATTTAAACTATTTTTTTGGTGTTGCTACCCAGGTTGCCCTGAGAGGTTACAGTTAAGGATCCCCAAGGGGATATTTCACAAAGTAGGATTTCACTTTTAACAACTAAACCTACCATTAAACATTTTATCATTTAGATATAAAATAATTGTATTACGTGTGTCTTTGACTAACTGTGAAATCTTGCTGCATGAAATCCTTCTGTACGCATGTTTAGTGCTTCACAGTGGTGGATAAACAGCACAGGTCTACGTAGACTGGACTCCTCTCTACCCAGGAGGGGACAGTGTCCAGCATGGTCCCTCTTCATTCGTGCTTCTCTCCCTCATTGTAGACTTTCCGAAGGCTCGAGTCAAGCAGGAAATCCACTGACCTACGGGGTACAGAGAGTGGAAACATTGTGATGACACATAATGTCTATGAAGCACTTCTGACAAAACTTGTGTCTCTGGTACATACAGTATTGAAAAGCCCTGATATCTTTAAATTAAGTGGCATTAAGTTGCTAAACATAAGTGTGTACGAGTTTTTCTTAAGCTTTAATATTATGTAGTTTATACAGCAGATAAATCAGTGTTTTGAGTTTGCTGTCTGCACTGACTTTGCACCCACTGCACCCACTGAGTGGTGAGTGCAGCTGAAACTGCTCATCATGTACGAGCAGCCTAACCCTTAAAATCAAAGCTTACATAATTGGCAACTTACATAATCCATGTACAGTATACGAGCACATATAGAAACACAGACACAAACGTGTGCCAACCTGTCTATAGGAGTGATGATGAAGGGGATGGTGGAGAGGCCGATAGCTGTAGTGGTCCACTTGCGGACAGGCAGAGGCCACTTTGTAGTTCTGCCCAGCAGGTAGAGTGACGCGGCGCACACACGGTTAATGGTGAAGCCTGGGATGATCACAGAGGCGAGGGCTTGCCACACAAACGTGTCCACCACTGCTACCGCTACCCGTGTCGTCTTCCCTGGGTTGTCCCCGTGGGCCTTTAGGAACAGATGGAGGATCAAAAAAATTGAAAATAATACCCTGAAAATTATATATCCCAATGTATTCCCAGTGTTTTTGGATTGTGACCCGGGCTTATAACTACGTTGTAACCAGTTTGACCAAAGAGTGAATTTTCTTACTTTATTTTAATAATTCCTAGACCTGAAGCAGTACAAGTGTAATAGTGTAACAGGGAAAAAAGCAAAGCTTAGATGAAAGCCTGAAAAATAAACACATGGCATAAATATTCATCTCTCTCTCTGATCGCTCAGATTTCTCTTATTACTTGGGCTGCATGTAACAGTTATCAATCATTTTTATTATTAATTACTCTCTCAATTATTTCCTCAACCAACTATTCAGTGTATAGAATTATCAGAAATTTGTTTTACAATGCGTATTATACATTCCCACAGTCCAAGGAAATACATACAAATGTCTTATTCTATTCGACCAACAGTCCAAAGATCTGTTCAAGATCAGTTTACTGTCATACACGACAAAGAAAACCATTCAATTCTGACATTTAAGAAGCTGGAACCAGCAGAAGTTTGGTATTCTTGCTTTTTAAAATTACCAAAATGATAAATCGATAATCTAAATAGCTCCCAATTAATTTCATAAATCGATTGTTGCAGCTCAGATGATGTTGAAGATTTATTTATAACCCTCTATGATTACATAGGAAAGAAAATTTGATCATATGGTAAATAATGAAGACAAAACATACTAACGGTCATGTCTTACCACAGCTGCCTTCTTCCCTTTGTCCACAGCATCAGCAGTAACGTACGCAGTGGCCACAGCATAGCTGCCCCAGACCAAACTCACTGGCACCAGAGCACGAAAGGCCTCCCCGACCTCATTGGCATAGCCTGTGGGCGTACACCAGGAAGAACCCGTTAAATTGTGGGGCAGATCCAGATCATTTACTATGAATGTTTTTTGTTTTTTTTTACTGTGAAATCTGGCGTATGTTGTTTGACATTGGCCTTGGCGGAGGTCTGCGCTCTCCCAGTACTGTTTCAGTTTGAGGTGAAATATGTTCTGTCTGTATTTTTAGCATTACATTCTCCAGTTTCCAACACATATATCCCGAAACATACAAGAGGTCAATAAATCTCAATCTCATCTGACATTGTCCTGGTGAAAATGCAGAGCAACATTTTGAAAAATTATTCAATATCCATTCCATGAGGATGAAATGGCTGAAATGTCCTTGATCTCTTATTAAGAAGTTACCTGCGGCGTACGCCACAGTGCATGTAAATCACTGGTAAAATTAACTCCAGTCACACACGGAGCATTATCTTTGGTTCAATGACAATAGAACCATCAGAGCGTGGTGGAGTCAAATTCTGCTGCTTCTGCTGTATGTCTCTATCACTGGCACTGCTGACAAAACTGAGGCTACTATGCAAACACTGCACTTTACTGTGCTACCTGCGCTGAAGGAAACACTTATGTTACGAGCGATAATACTGCAGCCAATGAAACACAGCTTGCTAACAATTTATCATCTCCCCAATAATGGTCTTTGGCTAAATAAATAAGACACAATCACTAGAAGTCATTGTAGTTCACTCTTCTCAGTTCTGAGAGAGAATAAGCTGGATCAGCGCATCCCAACAAGATGCATATTTCATATGTTCATATGTTAAATTACTGTCATTTCATGCATTATTTGTGGGGTACAATGGACTCCATCAGGGGCGTACAGGAAACATGGGTTTTAACATAAACACACAAGTACTCTGTACAATTTCTCTGTATTTCGACACATTATAAAGTTTGCTCAACAGTTTTTCCTTGTCTGCTTTAAGAATTTAATTGAAATCTAGGAATGTGTGAATCATGCATCCCGAGCTTCAGTGAATGAGCAAATCGCATGACTTTGCATTGTTTATTTTCCAACTGCCTCTAAGCAACAGCCCAAGATTACATCAAGCTCTTTAAACTCAAAAATTAGTTGTTGTCAACCATGTTTAGGGCTGAGCAACACACCCGACAGTGATAATGAAATCCATATTAGGGACATACCGTATTCAGGCAACTTAAAGTGCTCATAATTTCAAATTTGAGTTTTATTGCATCAAATCCAACATCCTGATCAAGAAAATATGTGTACCACAGATAGAGGCACTGTAACCCTTATGTTCTTGCTTCACAATTCTTCACAAGAGAATAAGGACTAGAAGTTGATGCTTACATCGCACAAAGTGATAAAAAAAAACCTGGAAAGTGAACAGGTATAGTAAAAATATCTATTTAGATATGCTGTACTCAAAACAATAAAAAAACAATAAAATCTTACAGAATAAATCTTTAAAAATGGAAAGTTAAAACACAATTTAGAAGGAAAAATATGATATTAACTGTTGTTCATATCCCTAAATGCTGAAATTTACTGAAAGCTGGCAAAGGATTTAATACTATACTACTTTAATGCAGTGAAATTCACAGTAAAGTTAAATATTGATCTGGAGCTGCAGAAGCACTTGTGAGTACAAGGTGATAAGAGCTCCATTTGTATAATAAAGTTTGATAGCAAGGGGAGCCTAGATAAGATTATGTTCCAGCAGGGCATTTAGTTAATAATAAAATATGCTTTGCCCTGCAAAATACACTGTTGCTAGTGAGTGTAGGGTTCAGATTACTCTTTGTGATTCACTATTTACTCAGTGCCCAGCAAGGCGTGAAGGTCTGTTAGGAGAGTGTGTTCACAAGATGTTGATAGTAGGAGATTCAGAAAGAGCAGAGGTAAGGAATGAAAAAAAGAGCAGGGTTAGGTGATGAAATACAGAGAAGCCAGAAAAGAAGAAACATAAAGACAAACTATGATCAACAATGATATCCATTCTCTGATCTACAGATCACCACTTGTGCTGTAGTAATTACCAACAGGGGATTTTAAGAGTAACCTGACATACTATATCACTATAAGAAACAGTCATCTACTAGAACATCAGGCTCTAATGTTATTCACCTCCAATTACCATGCCACTAAAACACTTTGATCTAAAATGGTTACACCAATTAAGCTGTTGGGCCCACTAATATATTAAGTTAGGGTGCTAAAAATTCCTATGTCAATGACCTGTGCCCTAACATGAGAGGTAGTAAACTCTTCAGGATGGCTGCCCAAATTTTACACAAAGCAAAGCAGCCATGTTTCAGGATAAACCCAGTCTTTGTTGCATAACCACGATTACAGTTTCTCCAGAGGAGTGAAAAATAAATAAATAAATGGTAGAGATCTGGGGAATCCAATGTATCCAAAATATGCATACTGAGAATTATTATAAAATATTAATATCTAAAAATGACATGTATACACTGATGTATAATCTGTATCCAACTCTCTATGTAGTCCTACATTGTTTTAAAAAATGGTTCACAACAAAAATCATACAAATATCAGAAACGATTGTAGGACCATGTTTTTCATTTCAGAGATATAGATATGTGACTGCATGCACAGGCAGGATTAAAGATGGGAGCACACAGATTATGATTTTATGAAGGGGATAAAGTGATTCACATAACATTAAGTGGTCACTGCTAGGGGAAAGAGCAGTGGATTAAGGCATGGAGACCAGGGGGGCAGCCTGCACAGTCAGGACTGCTGCAGTGTGGGTGCCCTTCACACTGGCTGCTGTAAAGCCAGCAGCTCATTGGGTAATCAATGACCCTGATGTTTCAATGAGAGGAAGGCAACACTGAAAACAGGCACCGATACTAAGTTGTATCTGGTTGTATCATCCACACAGTCATAGTGTTTCAGTTTTCAATCTAGTCCTGCCTACGGGCGTTTCTCCGTGGTTTAGTGAGTCACTGCCTCGACTTGCTTAACAACTACCTTTACTGAGACAGGACTGACTGAGCTACACAGACAACTCTACCAAACTAAAACGTTATGGAAACATGGCATGAACAATGCTTTTGTAGTACAGTCTTGGACGTCCATTACGTCCTGTGGTAACAAAATGACCTTCAACAGCCAAGTTTTCTATAAATAGATGTTTAAAAACATTGGTTAGCTAGCATTAGCTACAGCTAGCTAGCGCTCAGCTCCGGGGTCATGTCGGCTACAGTCTGTTCAGTATGAGCCACCGCAAGTGCTAAATGTAACAGTACGTACCAAGGAAGCGGACCCACGTATCGCGATAAATGTCGACCGCTTTGCTCGGCTTTTCTTCGGTGGTATCCATGCTTTTCCTTGCTTTCCCTTTACTCCATCCCCCGATGCTATACTAGCGTATATGCTCGGCGGTAGAGTGTAGGAAACTGACACTCAGGAGGGACAGTGAAGGGGGCGTGATTTCAACTACAGCACCCAACTAGCTGCAGGAACGTATCCCCCCTCCCTCATCAGTCACTTGATTGAAGATTTGTATTTTCAAGTAGGCCTAAAACAAAATATATTACTGTGAGGATTCCGTTTCCTATATGCTATTATCATTTGTGTCCTTCAGTTTTATGTGGCTTATTCAATTAGCAAAATGATAATTAAAAAAAAAAATCACTGCCATGTTTAGTCTACTGTGTGTTCTGTAACTGAAAGGTATTTTAGGCAATACAGTGCCTACATAAACAATGCAAAGAGAGTGGCAGGCTACAGTTCAATTTTGCCATAGGGCCCCATTTGGGTCTTCTGGAGTCATGCTGTATTTGTAGATGCAGTGTAGGTTAGGCAGCAGCTGATAAAACCATTCGGAGAAAAACAGGTTAGATCCTAAATGAAAGACATACAAGTTGGCTCTCCAGGGTTTAGGCCAGTATCACACCTTACACCCATACCAACAATTGAGCCCCAAATTTTTCATACCCCTTCAATTTTGTTGTGTTGTAGCCTTATTCCAAAATTTTAAAAAAAAATCCCATTTCCCTCATCAATCTTCACTCAATACATCATAATGACAAAGTGAAAACAGAATTTTATAGGGGCCATGTGATACAGTTATCTTGTGTCAGGTAGGCCTGCTCATAACTGTCTTGTTACTGAATTGTACAAAACTAAAGGTGTTTTGTGCAAGCCGTTTCCTATAAACTTTTAAACTGAATGAGCGAATTGGGATTTACAGTGTAGGCTTCGCATGAAGCAATGCAGCTCAGTTTTTGTGTGTGTAACTCAACTCACTCATACAATATGAATCACATTTAAACTTTTGTCACTGCTTACACTACAGTTTGAATTCTTCATCCCTTCTCCTTTTTGTTCATCTCTTAATAGTAATTTCTTTATACAAATTCAAGCCAACAACACAGTTTAGCCTCAGAGGCAGCAATCCTACTGCGATTTCTTGCATTGCTAAATTGGTGCGTGGTACTCTAAACCAGTAGTTCTCAAACCTCCTCACATCAGGGACTCCTAAACTAGCACAAATTAGTCCAATAAATTAGATCCCCCCTCCCCCCTTCAAGATCTTGTCCCAGGCTCCCCCATTTCATGAGATTTTTGCTTATAGATGTTTTATTACAGAACATCTTTAAAACCCATGACCAAAATATTCATACTTTCCATTATTGGTTTACTTATGGATGGAATTATGGTGAAAATAAAGTATCCCCTTTCTTGCTTGGGACCCCGAGAAGCCTCCTAAAGGACCCCTAGAGGTCCCTGGACCCCGCTTTGAGAACCACTGCTCTTAACCCACAAATAAGGGCTGCTTTGTTCTGGTGTCCTGAAGAATACCCAGATTAGTGTTAGGATTATTAAGATTTCATAATACAGCCCATTACAGCTCTGCTATAGTTGCACACTTCCAATTGAACTGCTTAATTTTCATTCTAGCCATTAACCAAAATAACCAATAAAAAGCGTGCATCCTAATTGACAGTCAAACAGACCAATGGTGACGAGCCATGCAACACAGCGGCCCAATGAGAGGGAAGCTGACAATTCTGTGAGGTGAATATTGCTCTACGATGGCCGCCGCCAGCAGCAGCAGCAAACACCACAGAGACTTCGAATCACCGTTCAGTCTCATTTCCAGAGGGAAGATAATGCCTTTTAAATCACACTGGACTTTCGCTTTCCTTATCCTTGCTGTGAGCCGCTGTTTTGCCGACGATGATCACGAAATGGAAGAGTTTCTGAAGCGGGAGTATTCCCTCTCCAAGCCTTATCAAGGTATCTCACCCGTTACAGGGACACGCCGAGGGGCGAGGGACAGATGTTTCCAGAATAACGTATTTAGCGATCAAATAGTAACATGTGCGCTTGAGCTCTGTCTCTTCTAATAAGTGTTTATTTGAACGTTTGCATGCCTCAGATAAATCCTACTGCAGCCAAACAAGGCGTTACTGTGTCATATAGAGTGTATATGTGTGTATATATGCTACTCTACTTATTGCCGCACATTGTGCTTCACTAAAGACCTTTATTGTGTCTACGTTTTCTTTGACTCAAATAGATGTTTTGTTTTTAGACAAAGCACAGCCGTTTGGTCGCCAGCCTCATTCAGCCGTATTGTGCTGTGTCAGCTGTGTCATGATGATGGTATTGTTTGTGTGCTCAGGTGTGGGATCCTCAGGCTCCTCCCACTGGGAGCTGATGGGGGATGCCATGGTAACCACCGAACAGGTGCGCCTCACACCTGACATGCAGAGCAGGCAGGGGGCAGTATGGAGCCGCATTGTGAGTATATGCTGTACATCTCCTGGTACAGGTAGAACTACAGTGCACTGCATCCTGAGCATTGGAGTGTTGTCTTCAGTGCTGCAACTAACGATTATTATCATTATCCGTTAATCTTTCGATTATTTACACGATTCATCATTCATTGTTTCATCTATTGAATGTCAGAAAATTGTGAAAAAATGCCAAGTATAATTCCCCAGAGCACAAGGTGGTCTTCATATTACTTTTGTCTGACCCACAGTCCAAAACGCAGAGATACTCAGCAACACAGAAGAGCAGCAAATCCTCAAATTTGAGAAGCTGAGTGTGTGTCATTTTGGCATTAGAAAAATGGCCAAAATATCAATTGATTATCAAAATAATAGGTGATTAATATTCTGTTGGTCGTGTACAGGATCAACTGCCTAATTACTTCAGCTCTACTTGTGATATCCCAGTTTGCTATTTCACAAATGGGAGCTTCGAGTATACCAAGCACACTATACGTGTTAGAAGAAATACGAGCTGTGCAGCAGCCTGATGGTAATGGTGGGTGCATTTCTAATGATTGTACCTCTCAGAAGCGGATAATAACAGCACTCTTTGGAAATGTGCTGGTTATATTTAGTCTTGAGAGGGGATGCTATATTAAAGTATGGGTTCGGTGTGGTGGAGCACAGTGAGAGGAACTATTTCTTGTTTCAGACGGAGCCTTGCTGCCACTCAGCAGCTCAGCTCTGTGTGTCTGTGATTTGTGTTCTCTTTTAACCATTAACTGTCAACCTGGCATCAGCCCTAACCCCAGTCTGTCGTCTCTGTAAAATAACCTCTAATGCCAAATGAAGCAGGGAAACCAGAAGACTAGTCTAGGTGTGGTCAGGTCCTGGTGAGATTGGGTTTGCCTCTTATTATCCTCTTATATGTTTATTGGCTAGTTATTGCAGTAAACACTATATATTTCACTGGCTTTTATTAGGTTTTTTTTGTGTTTCCAGCCCTGCCATCTGAAGGACTGGGAGATGCAGGTACATTTTAAGATTCATGGGCAAGGAAAGAAGAACCTGAATGGTGACGGGCTGGCCATTTGGTACACTAAGGAACGCATGCAGAAAGGTAAGAGCCGTATTTACCCAACCGTACTTTTTTTTTTATCTCAGAAGGAAACTCATTTTTATACGTCATTATCACCCTGTCTTCAAATTCTTTTACAGGTCCTGTATTTGGAAATGTGGACAACTTCACTGGCTTGGGTGTGTTTGTGGACACGTATCCCAATGAGGAGAAACACATAGAGGTATGCTGCAGTAGCACGGCTTGGATCTCACCTGTTCCGTGAAAAGTAAAGTGAAGGGTTTAATGGACAAGTGCTCTTGCAGATTTGTGTAAAGGGGCTGTGTTTGTGTTCTTTTGTGCAACCATTTGGAGACAGGCGCAGAAGAAGAGATACACTCCTCGCACACAGGTAACCATTCCACCCAACCCTATTTCTAATCTCATTGTACAGTCTCCAATGGCCCCCGAGCATGCTTCTCTTTTTCTTTGTCCCTGCATGGTTGCTGTGTGGTTGTTTTGGGGTCTTAGTCAGAGTAATGTAAAATTCAAAATGGTTATAAAATTAAACAGCAAAAGAAAAAATCTAATATTGCCTGAGTATATTTGATATGAATAATACTACAAAAAGGCATCAGTGAAACAGTCAATGCATGTTTGTAAATAGGAATAATGAACAGCATTGCGTCTTTATGCCTTTTTATCTTTGTGTCTTTTAGAAAACCTTCATGTTCTAATTGCAAAGCATCATTGTCCTCTATTTCGTTTTTTAAATAAACAGCAGGGCCTCCTCTACAGCCTGGTTCTAGTTGTCTGAATTGTCAAGGAAGTGGTCTGAATTTTTTTCAGCAAATCAAACAGTGGCTTGAAAATAAAAGGGCAATTATCAGGCTACTTCTATGTATCTCAGTATCTGCTTTTTTCATAAATGATGCTGGCATGTCTGCACTATATGTTTTGACATACAAAAGCCACATAAGGTTTTGAATAGAAACGTCCTCTGTTTACATGACAGCATAATGTGAAAATGTAATTCCTGTTAAAAAACGTTTCTGCATGTGTTTATGTGGCTTAGCTGCAAAGTGTGAGCAATCACCATCACCTCTCAGTGCTATAACAGTACATGATAACTGACTAATTTCATTTCCTTATTTCTCTCCTTTCCCACTGTGACCATAAGAGGATTTTCCCCTTCGTTCTGGCCATGGTGGGAAACGGCAGCATCAGCTACGACCACGAGCGAGATGGTCGTCCCACAGAGCTGGGTGGCTGTAATGCCATGGTGCGAAACCTCAAACATGACACCTTCCTCTTCATCCGATACATCCGCCGCAGGCTCACGGTGAGAGAGACGCGCACGAATAACACTGCTGGCCACATGCAGACACTTTTTCACGTCCTCAATAGATAAATACCACAAATTATTACTTTGTCATATAAATGCAGTATTGAATTATGTAATATCTTCTATTAGTGAACTTAAGATCAGAATGAATGGAAGCTGAAGGGCTCAAGAGTTTGGGCAGCAGCATGTTTATACTGTAAATTGCAACCTCAGTTGTCTACATAACCTTACACATAAAAAGTGTTTATACTCAAATCCAGTCCTAGGTTTTACTTGCAAAACAAATTCAGAGAACTCAGTAAACCTGCTCCCGGAAAAACAGATATTTTTACTCTGTGACCTTCTGAAAGTCACCGCAGCTTCCTGATTGCGTCTGTTCCTCAGGTGATGATAGATATCGACGGGCAGCATGAGTGGAGGGACTGCCTGGACATACCTGGGGTGCGGCTGCCCCAAGGCTATTATTTTGGAGCTACAGCCATCACTGGAGATCTCTCAGGTAAACAGCTGTCACCATCCCAAACAGCTCCCGCGTAATGGTGACTGTTGCACCTCAAGCACCACTCGGACTATTTTTAGCCCTGCCTCTGTGACCTCGTCACACAACACTGGGTGCCTGGCATACTGTGAAACTGTATGTATTTCTTTGACTTTGATGAATCTGATGTTGTACAGATGTGACGAGACAGTTATTACAAATATATTATTTTGCATAAGCAAGTACCTTGTATATGCAGCATAACACAGTTAGAGTCTGTCATCTTTCCTACTTTCAAAGTCTGTTTTATCTAAATCTGAAACAGCTCGGCTGTGTTTGCGTCATTGATTTAGGGTAGACAAACAGCTTTTCACAAGATACAGCGATCACTGACACGAGTATTGGTGTATGGCTGTATACTGTAGGTCATCATACTATGACCAATAGTTAGAGATGGGATTAAAATTTGGGGAAATTGATCCTTTAAGTAATCCGACTGGATACACTGTGATAAATGCAGAATGTAGAATATAACTCATGTCAGCTGAACGTCTTTTACGAGCACACATAAGAATGGTGACAGCGCATTCATTAGAATAAAATGTTTTATGTTGCTGACAGTAGCACTTCAGTCACTTCATACCATTCATAGGAAATGGTTATACAGTTTTTTTTCTCAGTTTCTCTTGTTCTCTAAATGTAATTGTATTTCCTGGTTCTCGGTTTACAGATAACCATGACATAATTTCCCTGAAACTCTACCAACTCACTGTGTTGCGGAGTCCAAAGGAAGAGGAAGAGGAGGAGGAAGACGAAATAACCATACCCAGTGTAGATAACATGGAGCTCCTCAGAAGTAAGACACACACACATATTACTGCTGCTTGTCACTTCTCTTTCCTCCATCTCTTCTCTCCATAACACCCTCAGTATTACCTCACTCCCTTTACTCTGCCTTGTCCCTCTGTTTCTTCTCCTCCAGTGGGCGAGAGCGAAGAAGGGATGAGTGGAATAGCTATTTTCTTCACCGTGCTCTTCTCCATGCTGGGCTGCATCTTCCTCATCGTCATTGGCCTGGTTGTGTACAGCCACTGGAACGAGAGCCGACGCAAGCGCTTCTACTGAGGAAGAGGAAGACGGAGAAAGGGGGATGGTGATCGTGGTAACTACTGAGGTCCGCGGACCCAGCTGCACAAAAGTGAGACACTGCTGTCGGCCAGTAGAGCGCAGTAGCTTCTTTTATCCTGACAGGAGGTGGAGTAGATGTATCACCTGCGACACAAAGCCATTCTCCAACTCTGCCATTGGTAGTCATGAAGCAGTAGGAGGACTTTATTTTACCCTTCGTCCTCAGCCCCTGCCTGACACTCACCAACTCGGCCTTACCATCTCCACCTCTGTACTCGTTACACAGCAGACGTGCAGTACAGTGTATTACATGACTTCTTGTGAGCAGCTGCTTTTTATTTTTTGTTACCTTTCGCCACATTTGACGAATATGGGAAAAAAAAAAAGTTTAGTTCACTGATGTTGATTTTATTGCTTAGAGAAATATAAATACGTAAGTATCTGATTGTTCCTACTCAAGACTCATGAACCAAACAACACTAAAAACCACTGATGCCATCTTTACTGAACAAAGATGCATCTCTACTCTTCGCATTAGAAAAACCTCTCAGTGCTCTGTACTCAATCATTTTGACTTTGTGTACTATTTAACGTACTATATATTATTATCCTGTAGTTGCTGTAGTATGCATGACATCCGTTGAGGTCATCCCACTGTTTTTTTGTTTTTACATTATGCTTTACTGCTTGATGTGTTTGTGTGCAGCATATGAAAAACTGACCTCTGCCTCATTGGTGCATGTGCTGATAGCAAAGATTTGGGTGTTTCAGGGATTAATTTAGTGTAAAATTAAATGGAATTTTTTATTTTTTATCAGTATTGGTTTCCCACAAAATGTTTATTTATACTTTAACAGTGTGCATTTCCCCTAATTTGAATAATAATAACGTATTTGAGGAAGTGGATCAAATTTCTTGATCAGTTTACAGCAAATTCCTCTAAAGAGATTTTAAATATGATACATTTAAATTTTAGAAATGAACCTTTGCACTGAAGGGAGGGCTGAGGGTGGTTAAATAGAATTTTAATGACTACTCATTTATCACTTTTTTGTTTGTGTTTCTTGTAACATGTAAACACATTACCTGTTTTTCTGTTAAATGTGTCACACAATGTATGTTTTTGCAGTGAACTCACGTGAACAAACGTGCTGGTTGGGCCTCTGGTGTTGGCCAGCTGTTGTTGACTCATCTTCATCTTCCTCTATATGTTCTTCCTCATGTCAACATCATAGATCTTTTATGTAGTGCTTTGTTTTTGACTGTGCAATTTATGAGGACACCCTCGTTTCCTCATTTCCTGTAGCCACTTTTACAGCCGCCCTACCTTATTTATACTCTGTTGTTTGTTTCGTATGAAAACTGTGCCTCATTATTCATTCAGTGGCCCACAAATGATGTTTTATAACCATTTTATCTCGTTTCTTCCTTCAAACCTATTTGAATTGCCTCATCAGATCTACATAGATATTGTTTATGACCTCTGGGTTCTACAGTGGGTTATGTACATAACAGTAACACACAGAGTACTTCAAGTAACCTTAGTTGTTCTACATTTATGAATGAAATACTCATGTTTCTAGCTGAAGCACAGAGAAAAAGGTTTAGGAATAGACCGCCTTTTTCATATATATTCTTACAAACTGCAATACAGAAACCTCATGATCAGACTTTTTGAACTTTTAGTGAGTTAGGACAAGAGGTTGTGTGTTATCGTAATTATTGGATGACACAACATCCCGTCATTAATTAAGACCAACTGCCTGAGGTGCTTCTCCCAGCCGTGTGACAGTCCTCCAGATCAATTTTTCAGCTTTGTCACATGCTGAGGTGGGGCACCATTTTCACTCTGAAGTCCATAAAGTCCATCACTCTTTGAGCACGAGATATGACGAAGCTTTTTTTTCTCAAGTTTTAAAAATGTTTAAGACAAAATACAAGGATCCTGCAAATGGCTACTTGTAGTTAAATGCATGAATTCAGAACATTTTATGGCAAGAAATAGCAAAAGTCAGTCAGTTGAGTGTCAATGTTTGTTTTATTAAAAAAATAAAATACAAATGATGACCCAAAGAGTACACAGCAGACTTCTTACTAAAACCAAAGCATTTTATGTGTATTTCAGTGCTTTAATTTTTTTTTTCTTCTCTTTTTCCACTTTACTCATTTTGGCTTTTTTTTTTTTTTTTAATTAGGATAACAATGTAGAAAGAGACTGGTGTGTGTTAGTAGATACCTGCTTCCTTCTCAAACTATGATGTTCCTCATTTTGGCATTAAAAAAACCCACATAGCTCAATCGCGGCACCTCTATCTGTTTGGTATTATCTATGGTTGAGGATAAAGTAGTTTCCAGGTTGCTTGACAGAAACGATCACACTCATAATGAGGACATTTTTTCTCATACAAGTTCAGAGTTGAGGGTTCCACAAGTCATTTCTGTATCAGCCTAATGTGTGCTGGTCTAATGCGAGCTGACTGTGTTCCATGTTGAGGTCTTTCATATGCATAATATATAAAAATTCAGAAACTGATGGTGTCATAGTAACTGTGGATTAAAAGGCAACAGTTAAATATTAAGTCAGTGAATATTTATGAAGATGGAAAAAGAAGAACACTGTTGTTTAAACTGAGAAACCCAACACACTGAATTATTGCAACAAACAAGAGGGATGGAAAAGTTTGAAAAGAGACCATAACATATCAAATAAGAATTCATCCAACAAAAACAATATATTCAACTTTCCTTCGGCTTGTACAACTTTATAATGTGGTTTATTCATACATCAGGAGTAAGAAGTGTTAGTGGTTGAGGAGGCAAACAAGAAAAAGCCAACAAGAGGGAAAAAAAAGAATACATAAACTAGAATGGCTTTTTAACTCAAAGCCCCTCAGCTGACACTGAAGCACACATACTCACCACATCACTGTAGTAGCATTACAAGTATATATATATATATATATGTATATATATATATTTTACAAGTTTTTTTGTTTTGTTTTTTTTACATGTACACAGACCAACCGATGTAGATTACAGTACAGTGCAGTGCCACAAGTACTGAGAGTTATATTGCTTGTACTGGTGCCCACAGATAAATGACGGAGAAAGTGAGAGAGGGGTCGCAGCATATAACAGTAGGTTTATGTTGTTGCATAGCCTAGTTGAGTAAAGTACAATACACTACAGAGATGCGTGATGCAGAAACTAAGACAGGCAATAACCATGAAACGACTGCTTTGGCTTTATGAGACTGGTGGGTCAAAAATGTGTTAATTTATAACTCTAGCACTGCTCGTTAAAGACGACCCTGAGAGTGGGAAACCAAACAGACCATCGTCATGCCAACAACCGCACACACACAGACACACACATACATACACACACACACACACACACACACACAGAGCGGTGAAAACAGCGATGATCCGTGTAGCGTGGAGATATCAGCGACTTTGGTAGATTATTCTGTCGACACTTCTGCATAGGCGGATGTGCCCTCCTGTTTCCAGGGGTCCGCATGCAGAGCGGTGCAGATGAGAAAAAAAAAACACACAACAACAAACAGCTACAGCATTTGCTACCGTTTCTGTTACCAAGACAGAGCCCGGGTGGAGGGTGGAGTCACGGTCCACAAAGACCTGACGGAGCAACGCAAAAACATGCAACTAGTTACATAAGGAAGAATTGTTCTCCCTGGGCGGGGAGGGAGGCTGGGGGGATGGGGGGATGGAGGGATGTCGCATCACGCACCTCCGTTGAGGTTGACAAAATCAAAAAGGCAAAGTTAGAGCCTATAAAACAAACATTTACAATCAGCTATTGTTAAATATGAGCTCTGCCTGAACATTAAAGAACATCCACATCCAAACACTGACCATGTTCACATTGCAAATTTCTGACCATGTTCAGATGGTGGATCTCGGCAACTGTGGCTTTAAATGAACAGCAAAGAGCAGACGAATCTCTCAATGAAATGGATGGATGGATGTTTGTCCACAGTTGATGACTGATATAGCCCTTAATCTCAGTAAACATGTGAAACCCAGGGAGGCGTAGTTGTTTGGCAATGGGAAAACTATGCACCTCCAGTTCATTCATGCAAAAAGTCATTCTCTCATTCCTCAACACCCTCCATTTTGTCTACATATGTATACAAATAAGCAAAACTGCACCTTAGTAAAAAGGTTATACAGCAATCTCTTGTTGGGAGTTCATTTTTGTTCTCCTACCACAAAACACAAATTGGATGAATCAAAACCAGAGCATAGAAAACTAAAATGAGACTTTTTTTTCTTTTCTTTTTTTTTTTTAAACTTATTTTCCTCATGCTTTTGAGTCAGTTAATTTCACAAACTAATTGCAACCAGATCCACGGAACAAAAACAAAGTGAGAACAAACTCAACAATCTGATCTTCACAAATTCCATCAGTGCCACTACTAACTAAGATACACAGTATTTTAAAATTCAACACAACCACCCCTCACATACAAAAGCATTCTAAGTTAAACTACGGAACATCTGAATCGTGTGGCTTTAAAAGGTTTATAAACCACATCCTTTTCTCACAAAGCGAGCACACTTTCTCGGAACAGGCTCAGATGCTTTTCTCTGTTGATACAAGAGCACTGCCCCTGCTCTGAAGCAATCATGCTTGGAACAACACATGTAATACCATTCAAAAGAAATCCAGAACAAACCCACTTAACTACATCTACTCTAGTAAGGCAGTAGCACATCTGTTCCCGCATACAGAAGCTATATTTTATTGTGCAATTACATAATCAAGACATTTGCTCTCTAGGGGTGCAGCAAGGCAGCTTGAGGTGTGTTGGTCAAAAAAAAAAATGTCCTCTATTACTTCTGCTAATGGGTGTGCAGTCATGCTCACAGTGTAACAGCTCCTCTGAAAAGGTCATTGTCATGTTAGTATGGCTTCATATTTAAACACCTGCTGAACTACGCAACACAAGGACTGCAAACCTAACACTAGTGCAGCGCAACTGGCTAACAGCATGTTTGATTGACTAGGCCTATTTAACGAACATGAGACAAAATCTCTCATCTTTCAATTTAAGCCTCATTTGGTTTCACTTTATATGTAGACATTAGGTGCACTGTACCTCTTGTACTGGTTTTCCACAACAGTAAGTACTCTAGCTCAAATGGTAGAGCACAGACACAAAATAACACAACCACAACCAGAACAGAGCTCTGGGCTGGTAGTTGGAGGAAAGATGAAATGCTTTCATGTGCCACTGAGCTGCATGGGTCCCAGAACATTTATGTGTCATGTCTTGTTAAGAGGCCAAGAATTTCCTAAATGTGTCCTTGTCAGAGTTCAATCAGTGCTGAAAATAAAGACATGCCAGGCAATTTTAATGTCTGAATAAATATATCCAACAAGCATGAATCATTCGCATTAACTCCCCACTTAGCAAGCTTGAAATTTATGATCTTTATGAGTCTGTAAAGTGACAACTGGAAGTTTAAAATGCTAATTCAACCAGGAGACTGTTTGGGGCATTCTTACTTTTGATGAAGTAATCTAGATCATAAAATAGTAGGAGCAGTACTTTGTGAGCGTGCATGTTTTTGTGAAGCAGATTGACTGACCTGAGTCTTTACACTGTGCCCACTTCGTCACACAGTATGAGAGCAGACAAATAAAACGTTGTTGTTCCGAACTAAATTCCCAATGAAACATTAACTGACTTATCAGTCACTGCTGGTCTTGCACACAGACTTTTATCTTGTGATGAATAACAGTTTTGCTTTGCGGCTGTTTTCCTCTATGACAACACCCAGTTCAACTTCTATGCCTTGAATTCATACTACAGTATACTGGGCAGGCAACATGCAAGGCAGAGCAGCATGCAGTTAATCACAATAGATTCTGCATCTGTGCCATCACTGACTAGACTGCAGAGCACAGCCTGCATTCACCTCAACTTTCTAATGCACCCACCCTCTGCCTCCAATGGAAAATACCACTGCAAATCCCTCACACTGCCAAGAGCTACAGGGGCCACAGAGAACCGAGACAACACCAGCTAACTAGCTACCAGTTCAGCATAACAGCAAAGAGCAGCTCACATGGTCGTAACAACACAAGGAAACCGGATCCAGGGCATCTGAACTTAAACCTCAGTCCATTTCTTTATCCTAACATCTGGGTATGGAGTTGCCACTGTAGCCCACTGTCATTTTGACAAATAGATGAGCAAAGCAAGTAGCACAACCGCTAGAAAATGTTAATTAACTCAAATATAAACATAGAAATTCATGCCTCATGCAAAAAACCAGTGCTTCAATTGTTAACCCACCTCAGTACTGAGTAAGTATTTCAACCAGGTACTACAGCACTAAAGATATACACACACAAACCTTTCCTACTGCACTAAAACACCCAACTCACTAGTTACACACTTTAGCAGCCCGTCAGGAGCTTTGTTGCGATTAATGGTGACACCTGTGGCATTTACTGAAGCACAGCTGGTTATGAAATGAAAAAGAAAAGCAAGTACATCCTTCATTATTAACATCAACAACTATATACTGAGCAATACAATCGCTCTGACATAATCCTAACATAGAGCCACCACAAAGCTTTTTATTGATTACAAAATTGGTGCTATAGCCCTCCTGGCTATTTCTATCAATTAAATGCAGTCAGAAACCGGAGTGGGGAGATCACTTGCACACAATCAATAAATCACAAAGAGCTGATCACTCTTTACCTACAGTCATGCTAATTGGTGACCACAGAGCTGTGGAGACCCCAGTATGGATATCAAAAAGGAAAAAGTGCTGGAGGGAGGATGTATGTCTTTTAAAACCCAGAGACCAAATGAAAAAACTCAACTCTTTCCTGCCCCTGCCTCTGCTATTTGTGGGTGTTTAGTCTCCCCCCCAAATCTAGATGCGAAACATCCCACACAACAGAGGACACCAGATGCTGGTTGCCATGACCTCAGAGCTGACATCACCATGCAGCTGTTCCCTAGATTTCACAGCACACACACAAACTCTCATCAACATACAGCTCCGGGCAAAACAAAATGTGTGCTCATGTCAAATTCATCCAGTATCGTCTTAAGTTTTCAAGAGGTTTGTTTTTGACTCCTCTGCTTCGTCGTAGTGGGGACGGGGGAGAAATGTTGTTGACCGTGTCGGTATGCTCCAAGCTGACCATCCCACCGGAGGTAAAATGTCAGATGGAAGGATGGCCGGAAATGTTTTGACCAAGGAGAGTGGCGAGACAGAAACGGAAACATGACGGCAGTGCTCAAGGATAGGGTAGGAGCAAGGGAAACAGTCAATTCTGATTTCAGTCACAATCAAATGCTGCCTTCTCACTACCCGATGACATTCTCTCACTATTCACTAAGAAAAAACATACCAAATGGAGCATCAACATGTGTTTGCTGGTTTCCCCACTAAGGACAAGCAAAGCAAAAAAAAAAAAAAAAAAAAAAAAAGAGGCCAGGAGTTTGTACACGTAATGTGTTATTCATCTTTCCTAATCGGGAGCCATTAAAGATTAGTTATGATCATCATCTTATAGTCATGCCTTTGTTACGCTGTGAATCACACCATGTGGTCTCCAGTGCTGGTGCTGGTGCTGGCGGTCTGGCTGGGCAGATCAGAGGTATGCTCCTTGGGTCTGAAGGCTTGCTGCTGATGCCCGGAACAGCAGTCTCCGCCGGTGACCTTGCACATCCTGTGCTCTTCATCGCTTTCCTCCTCAAGCCCCGAGCCCTCGTCTACATCCAGCTGGCAAACACACACCTCAATCCCTGAGTCGCCGGTCACATGCCGACGCCGAGTGACAAGCTCCTCATCCTCCTCTGCTGGCATCAACGAAGCCTCCACGTTCTCCGCTTCCAGACACTGTGCTTGGATCGGCATTGACACTGCTTCCTGAACTGATGATGAGCCTGAGGCCTGACTGTCCGCCCTCGGGTCTGCCTCGGCCAGGGGTTGTGGCACTGAGGCTGCGTCTGGCTGGCGCAGTTGTGGAGGGAGTGCTGGAGCAGTCTCAGGAGGGTTTTCAGAGTAAGGGGGGGGTGGTGTCGGTGGGTGGCCTACCACCTCTTCATAGTCAGGAAGCTTACAGTCGTTCCAGAACCCTGAAAGTCAGCAGATACACAAGCTTTAGCTTTCCAACCATCATCCATGGCTGCAACAATTAGTCATTTAATCAATTAAATGATCAACAGAAAACAGAAGACTATTCTGATAATCATTTAAGTCATTTCTTTATAGCTAAAATGTCAAAAAACAATTTCAGCAATTACCACCAAAACACACTTAAAACTTTTGGTGAGTGAAGCTTCGGTAGTCCCCAGACACAGTGTGTTATTTTCTCTCAAATAAAGAGGACAGATAGTAATTACAACAACATCAACAACATCATCAACAACAACAACAACAACAACAACTAGCCACTGACATATTTTGCAACTGAGTTCAGTTGCAAAATATGTCAGTGGCTAGTTAATTTGTTATCTTTCCATAAAAACAAAATGAATACATTGTTTTGCTCCTGAATTAATCTGTACAGTGGGGATCTCTTGTTTTGTACAAATTCCTAGAAAAGTGCTTCAGGTAAATATCTAAAATGTATTTTGCAAATGACATGATTTCCTTTGCTGGGGACTTCTAACACTACACAAGTAGACCAGAGGGATGGAGGTTGTGCAATGGCTTCATTAATGGCCAATCTAATATATCATGGCCTACATTTTTGTGTTAGCACTAAGGATCACCTTTCTCATATCTCAAAACCTAATCTAACCACCCATGAGAGCACCCATTGGGATTCAAAGTGAAACCTTGAGTAAACCGGTCGGCCCCACAGAAAATCACACTGTGATTTGTTGACGAATTTCTGAACATACTGTATTTTTCTCTGTTGTCTATTTCACAAAATTACACTTCATACTAATACATTAACAGAAATGAGTAGAAGACTAGAAAATATGCTGTCTCGGGACTCAGTGAGACATGAATACTATCTATGAAGACACATTTAAAATAAAGATAAATTTAGGGTTAACACGTACACATCAGGGTTGCAGGTTTAAAGCTGCAATGTTGGAGGATATGCCTAAGAAAGCTAAAAAAAAAAACAAAAAAACACAACTTACCCACAGAGTAAAAGGGTAGAGTATAATAAATGTCTTATCATATCCAGTAGAAAGAGCTACAAGAGTACATGTAGCCAGGGTATCTGTGTGAGTCACTGTCTGTGTACGCTCCCAGTCAGAGTTGTGTTCGCATTCTTGACATTAAGTCAAGCATGTTCGCTGTGGGCCTCAGACTCTGTGTGCACCTTGTCCCACTCCTGTTTGTGATATTACTGGACACGATATCAAATTTCAGCGAGGGTCCAGAGTGACCACTGACATTAGGGACATCTCCACTGGTTGCTGTTCTTCTTGCAACATCAGATCATGATCTCCAATATACATTCCGATAATTTACAGCTGAGTATGACAAGAATGTGACAGGGATCAGCACCTCCATTTCTAAGGTAACAACTCTTTCACTGAAAGAGCTGCTCTGAGGAGAGTTCAGGTATCTTGTGAGTCTGAAGACAAATCTTCTGGGTCAGAGTACTGCAATAAAGATGTTGTATAGAACCTTTGTGGTGGAGAGAGCAAAGTTCAAAGACCTGACCCTTACCTATGGACGTGCACTTTGAGTAGTGCCCAAAAGAGGCTGCCAAAATGAAGCACGCAGGATGGCTAGTCTCAATTTTTCTAATAGGTCCAGCAGAAACTGAATCTCTCACCAGGTTCAGGAGCACATGAGGAGCCCATAAGAGCAGCTAGAGGATGTTACTGGGGAAAAAGATTATCTGGGCTTCTATACTTGCACCACCACAACCCTGTTTTTAGATCGTAGTCTGTATTCAGGATACAGATATCCATCTGAGAGTGCCTTCTCCATCTGATGGAGTGCGTGCAAAACAACTATCAAGGTTTTTGAGAAACTTGCAGGCCACATAATGCTGTAAGATAACATAGAATATTGAACTGCAAATAAACAGAAAACTGAAATTAAGAGTATATTCACTGTTGAATTCTGGAAGGCATCTTTAATGTCCCCATAGCGAACAAAAAGACTACTCACTTAGATTGAGTGGTGGAGGGGAAATGAAGGAGCTAGACGCTCCTTGGTAGGCCATGAGGCTGATCTCACGCTGACGTTGCTCTTGCTGCAGGCGCATCTTAACCCTCCGGTGTCGGTACGCACAGCAGCAACTCAGCATGATGATCAGGGTCCATACTAACCAGAACCCTAGGAGGGAGGGACAGACTCAATGTAATCATTTTATCATCATAACCAATCTAACTAATCAGCACTTTGCCTGACTGTAAACCGGTTAAAGGTGATAACTCCATGATGAGGAGTTAGGTATTCAATTTTACTGCAAAATTAAGGTGGCGTCATAAAATAAATATTAGTTTAAGAATAAGCATTACTAAAATATGCATTAATATAAAACCATCCCCTTTCTGTACTTAAATTAGTATTGGGCTTCAAATGTCATAACAAATCAGTTTTAGTTGAAGGCTTTCCAGGACATGTTGGTGCATTTTAATTTGACAACTACACAGTATTGAACTTTTGAAACTTGTGAACAGTGAAAGTGAAACCAATTAGAGAATAAAACGAAACACATCAAACAAAACCAATCTTAAGAGTTAGATCTCCAAAATTGGAAACAAATGGACAAACATACAGTATGAGATTTATATGAATCAAAAGTTGGAGAAAAAATAAAAACAATCAACTGTACTTACACCAGAGCTCGTAGTAATAGGTGCAACACTCTGTCTCTCCACAGCAGTACCCCATCTCACAGCGGTACTGTTCATTGTTTACCCCAAAACAGAACTCCTTTGCCTTAAATACACACAAGAGGTACACAAGTGACTGTCTGAGTCAATACTCAATCACACAAGTAAATAACAAAATGGATAGCAAGCTCTTGATAGGCTGACCTATTTAGCCTTTGTCACTTCAGTGTCACAGTGTTTGCACATTTCAGTGCCAATGTTCTGTACATTAACACTTTTATTAATTCAAGTTAGTTAAAATCTGATTTTAACACGTTAACATACCTGGGCAAGGCCACAACTGAAAGTTACCAACCGTACAGTACAATCAAAACACGCAACAAAACAATATAGCAGTATATAGTATAGTACGTATAATGGGGTCCAACCAGTGACCAAAACAAGGAAGAGCCCAGTGGCATTTAAAAAATATATTAAAATGTCTAAGCTGGGGCATTTCATTTTAAGACATTTTGTCATGTTTAAGATAATTCTAACAGCAACACTAATTAAAGGGATGACGCTACAGTTACACTGTCGAACAATGTCAATGTAATTGTGTACATAAGCTGCTTTATTAGCATTGCAAGGGTTCATATCGCTCTCTCTTTTTTGACGAAGGTTAAATTAGTGATTTTATCTGGAAAGCAAACTGGACAAACTGAGGCTGACTGGCCTGTCTGGCTAGCCAATAACAACAACTATGTATACACACGTCAATTTGCCGGGTACCAGTTAGCGACGGCTAACGTTAATCTTGAAAGCCTCGATTCAAACTGTAAAATGATGGTAGTAAAACAAACCAGTGTATCTTTTCGGTTTACAGCCTAAATCTTTTAGCAAGTGATCTGTCGAAATATAAATAAAAACTTTGACCAACTGACGTCATCCCCTGTATACAGTAGCAAACCGTCCCGAGTTTCCTTTGTGGAGGAGACAAAAGGGATCGACAGAAGGCCTTCACCCAGCCCAGGAACCGCGGCCTCGGCTAGAGCGGTCCACCGACCCCGGGAGCGCTTGCGGTGGCTTACCTGCACCAGACAGGTCCCGGTACAAAGAAGACCTACAATGGATCCCAGTGCTTTATGCGGCATCTTTCTGGGTTGACGGCCGTTAACACGACGGGAATCATATAGCAGTCGGTCGAATCGACGACTTGTCGAGGTGACTGCAGGTGGCTATTGCTAGTTAACGGTTCAGCCTGTCGCACTCAGACGTGTTTTTGCTGTTCCTTGACTCAGAAACAGCCCTGGCAGTAATACGAAACGGAGACTTCTGCTGGACTCTAGGGGGCGCTGTGCATGCGCCTTTGAAAAGCACATGATTTCACATAATACAGGTTCAAGTTCAAAGTAAAATGACCACTTATTTCATAGTAAATAAATTCTTTATTCTTTATTTAATTATGAGGTGACGTTATCACTCAGTTGGAGCAGCAGTTCTCACCTTTATTAATTTATAACAATCAAAATGTAATGATCTCAATTAAATTCTAAGTACTTTAAAACATAAAAGGTCAGTGTAGGTTTTAACAGTTTGTGGCAACTAAACTTGGAACAACATAATAGGGAAATGCAGTAGTTATATGTATTTCAACACGCACTAGAAATGACATTAGAATTAAATTACATCAGTAAATTGCACAGTCAAAAACTTCCATTTTGCTTATTATAATAATATTATATCAGTGAAAGTGAATTTAGCCTATAACACTATATCACAGTGTACAGTGCACCATATATCAGTGATAAAGTGCTTTACAAAAGGCAAATAGTAAAGAACGGAACGTTCGCTGACTACCGTCAGTAGAAGAAGCCTACTTTTAAATTTTTCTCAAAGTTTATTTTTGTACGTTCCTGGAACATTTGTTAAAGGTTATTTTTGTGGAACCCTTCTCAGAAAGTTTCTCTCTGTATTTGCGTGGAAATCATTAAAATCATTTTGGGCTCACTTTTTCTATGGTGCATTTGTGGACCTCCGTTTTTTCCGGCGTTGTGTCAGAGTTGTTTACGCTGACGTCACTGTTTCCATGGCAACAGAACTTGACAGCTGTTCACCCAAGAAACAGGGGCAGGAGATGTTAATCCATTCAGCCTGACCAAGTGCCACAACACCAACACCTGAGGGAAACATGGTGAGTCATCACAGTTAGCATAGTAGCTTTGGAATTACAAGATGAAACTATAGATAATTGCTGTTTCTGGAAATGTGTGTGATACTGGAAACTTTTGGCTAAGTCTGGCTAAAAGTAAATGCCAGTGAATGGAGAACCTAGTTAGGAGAGATAACATACTGCTTTAGGTTTTGGAAAGTTGTTTGTGTATGAAAATGTCAACAACAGGTTGATACTGAGGGTGACGATGATAATATGGGCTGTCACTTAAAATGTCAAATTGTCTTGTTTGGCAAGTTGTAGTTTTAATATAACAATTAAGACATCCTTTTCGTGTGGGGAAGCAAGCAGATTTATAGTGCTTTTGAAAATAGAAGTTACAAAGTGCATTACAGTCCAAGAAAAAAGAAAGAAAGCGAGATAAAGAGAATACATAAGACAAGAAGTGATAAGTGTACAATCCACAAATGATAACGTTAAAAAAATCCAGAAAAAGACAAAGAGAGCAAGATGTTTTTTTTTAAAGATGTGCACTGAAATGTTCTGAAAATATTACGATATGTAATGATTTGCCTATCGACAGGAAATCTGTTGAAAATCATTTGATTCCAGTTATGAAGGTAGGACATATGTTACAGGTTACAGAGTGCAGTGACAGCTTTTACATCTTATCAGAACACACTGCAAGGTAAATAGCTTGAGCCAAAGCCTTCCTTACCAGCTTTTGGACACAAGCCACTAATTGTGCACATGCTTAATCTTGGCTGAACAATGAGAGCTTTTGGCCCGCTTCATGTGTAGGTCATGGCAAGCGGCTAACAGCTAAATCCTCATGCTCAGGATGATTCTTGCTATACCATGAGGGTTTAACCTCCTGTACGCACTCAGATTCGTTCATCTGCCAGACCTTGCGACCAGGCTGGCCTCTGTTGACTGGTGCAGACTGCATAGGGTGCCAGCCAGCTTCTTAAATTCCAGCCTTTACCTGATACAGCTAAGATTATGACTCTGTGACAAAACAGTGA
Organism: Seriola dumerili; assembly: GCF_002260705.1. NCBI lineage: Eukaryota > Metazoa > Chordata > Actinopteri > Carangiformes > Carangidae > Seriola > Seriola dumerili. The sequence continues at coordinate 121,464 of NW_019182858.1, forward strand.
GAAAATGCTCCCTATATGTTATGCCATCCTGGAACCTGCCATTGAAGCTCATCACCTCTAACTTGTACTCTGATCCACCTGCAGGGCCTGTTGTCCATTCTTCGGAGGCTGAAACAGTCTCCAGAACAGGAGGTGCGCTTACTGTTGTTAGGTCTGGACAACGCTGGCAAGACCACTCTGCTGAAACAGATGGCAGCTGAAGATATCAGCCACATCACCCCTACTCAAGTAAAAAAAAAAAACACACTCTTACAAATCTAGTATTTCAGGTATTAAAAAAAAGCATTAAGCATCCATGTTATCTTTGAACAGGGCTTCAATATAAAGAGTGTTCAGTCTTCTGGCTTCAAGTTGAATGTTTGGGACATTGGAGGTCAGCGCAAGATCCGCCCCTACTGGAGGAACTATTTTGAGAACACAGATGTACTGGTAGGTTCTGTTTGATGTATTTGACCTGCTTGTTACGATAATCAATAACCAAATAGATTCAATATACACAGATAGTAGTCCTATCAGTATTATCAGTTTGTTAATATCTATGACTGTATTCTTTGCAGATCTATGTGATTGACAGCTCAGACAGGAAAAGGTTTGAGGAGACAAGTCTGGTGAGATTCAATAAAAGATTGTGATACTAAAACATTTTTAGTGTGATTACTTGTCATATACAATTACCACAGAACATTTTGAAGGTTACAAAATATTTTCATTGTTATATGCATTCTAAAAGTTCTCCTTTTACCAGTGTTTTCTGATCATATTAGATGCAATTAAAGCCAAAAGTCACTAGAATCATTCAATTTTCTGACTTAGACAAATGAATATGTTGCCAACGTGTGTGTCTGTTCCTCCAGGAGCTGGCTGAATTGCTGGAGGAGGAGAAGCTTGCTGCCGTGCCACTGCTAATCTTTGCCAACAAGCAGGACCTGATGACAGCCACCCCGGCCTCTGAGCTGGCAGAAAGTCTCAGTCTGCACACTATCCGGGATCGCATGTGGCAGGTCCAGGCCTGCTCAGCACTCACTGCTGAAGGAGTTCAGGTGAGTCCATTACACACAGTCAAACACACAACACGCATTCACTGGTAGTGAGGGTTGAGGCTGCAGAGTGGCACTGGCTCTGGAGTCAGTTTGAGAAATCACAGAATATTTTCATTGACTACTTTATTCAGATTTAAATAGTGACACTTCCATCAAATTGACTAAAGGGAGGATTTAACCTACAGTGACAAAAGCCCTTTTACTGTATTTAGGACAGGCCAAGGGATCAATTATTTCTGTTTATCATCTATAGTGTGTGAATTTGCAATACCATATGGGAATTAATGAAAATTCAGGTAAATACATTTAACCCTAAACACACATGATCATATATTTTGTAACCAGTGGCAGAAGTATTGAGCAACACTGTTTATACATATAAAATCAGCAGCAAATGATAATACCATAATCACCATAATTTGTACATGACGCATTAAAGCTCACTGACTAACTAGTTCTTTACAAATATTTACTTATGCGCAACCCTGCAGTTATTTTCTTTTGTAATCAGCCGACTGAAGGTGTAGAGTAAATTAAACTTTGTCATACACACAGAAGTATAATGTGTTGAAGCAGAGAACTCCTCTTATAGTTCAAGTAAAACATGTTATTATCTATCTTAAGAGGCTTTGCTGCTATTCAGCCTCGTATGACCATGTCATCACCAGCCTTGATTCCTACTGCCTGTCAACATATTATATGTCATCATTTTGCATTGATTTCATGCCTAATTTTACTAGTAGGTATTAATTAGAGGTAAAAGACACTGAGTGCAGAGAGGCTATAATACAGTTGTCTTCTTCCTGTCTTAAATGCATAATCAAATTACCAGTGGGCTGCAGTAAAAGAGGATATTCAAACAGCAACAAAATATCACTTTTAGACATGTTTTTCTTTAGGCTCACATCAATTTCATCTCACTAATTTTTACAGCACAATCACGTTGTCTGTGTTTTTTTTTTCCAGGATGGCATGACCTGGGTTTGCAGAAATATAACATTTCGGAAGAAATAATTCAGGAAGCAAAATATCCGTGAAGAATTGCAGTTGCACTTTACATTTGACCCATCCAGTCATTTTATGTCCAGGACAAGGAGGTGACAGATTGTGTTATTTTTCTAATGACTATCACCTCGAATATTCTGTCTTTACTTGAAAACATTACATAGAGATTGTCGATAGAGTGACGTTAACTTCCTGATGATGTGAATGCATATCTTGAAATGTAAATACTGTATAAAGGCTGTTTTATTCAAAGTGCTATTTCTGAATGCATGTTTTTGTAATGTGGCACTTTTAATACCTGGGTATGTAGACAATGTCTGTCTAAATAAACATTCTTGTGTGGTGGATTTATGACTGATAGGTGTTGGATGCCTGTGAGTGTCCCTAGTCATGGCTAGAGGGCGACCTTGCACTAGCATTGTCTCTCACAACCTAATGCACAATTATTAAATTCTTTACTTTCCATCAGTGAGGTGGCATCCTGTGCCATATTTGATTTGTTCATTCATAATCACCTTCTTTTTTTGTACTCAATACTCAAGACAAGATTCTAAGCCATACACAGAGCAGACATTAATCAAGAGTAATTAGTTTAGTGTTGCGTCAACTATTTGCTCATTCGTTTTTTTAGTGACTAATATTTTCTTGATTTCACTTCTACAAAGGAACAAACAATAAGGAAAAAAACAAAAGAAAAAGAGAAAAACACAGAGCTGCTTATGGCCACACTCTGTTCTGCTCAGGTAAAAAATCTGTATCATGCACAAATTGACCATAAAACATGAACACTTGCACATGCACACAGGAAACATACCTCACGTGCATGCACAACAAACCATACAGAAACACCTTGGCCATTCAATTACTCAACTTCTCACCTTGTTCACCATGATTTACCACAAGGCAATTGCATTTTCTGCCTGTTTTTCTATTTTGTCTTTTGCAGCACATTTGCCACAAACCCCACTAATCTGAACTGGCCGAGTGCTCCGCAGTGCTCCTATAGGGCATTTACATACAAACCTTTTCCAGGACTAATAGCTCTCCAATACAATTTGCATTTATATAGCCCCCTTCATACTAACATGATTTGGAGCCTTTACCCATGATAAAAATAAACCTCCTGCTTTGGCCTTGAGTTACTGCCCTGCTGCTGCTGCCGGTGTGTGTGTCCCTGTCCATATGTAGGGTTGGCTGATTTTAATATGTCAGAGTTGCTTGATCCTCCGATAGAGGCTGAAACAAGTGCAGAAAGCCTCAAAATGGACCTCATAATGATTCAGCTGTCAGTGTGGGCTTTGGTCTCATGCAGGAGTGTGTTTTCTGCTATACAGGACATTTGAATATTGTTGATACAGCAGTATGGGCCACTTGACCAGGGCAAAGAGTCACAAGGAAAATAATAAGCCATAACAGATCTTCTTAAACGAACTGAAAAAGGAGACCTACATTTTTTCCATTAAAGCTGCTTTCAATTTGCTCATGCAAATGCTTTTACAAGGCTCTGTGGAGCATACATCAAAAAAGAAGAAAGTAATGAATGAAGAAATGAAAGTCTACCATGTGAGACAGACAATAAAAGGCCTCCTCTCTCCCTCTGGATTGCTTAATCATTAACATCTAATCCACGTGATAATCACCCAACCCGTAAAAAATATAAGCAATTACACATAGAAGTAGTCCGATAAATCTTTCCAATTGTATCTACCAACAGCAAGTGAATCAGATGGCGAAGGCTGTGAAGTGCTTTTCAATCCCAAATGAATAAAATTGGATTTGCCAAATAGAAGAGAAGGTTGGAGCAACCACTCCTCGTTACCTCTGGCTCTATAATCGCTGAGGTGAAAGGCAGTCAGGCCTGCAAAAGGCCATAAATCATGGGACTTTCCCAGCTACTCAGGCCAGCATACCGGCCTCCCACACAGGGGAAACGAAGGGCAGAGTCTGATTGACTCACAGAGGCAGAGAGAGAAAAAAGGGCGGAGAGAGATCCTGTGACTTAATTAAAGTGTTGTGTATCTCACACACTGTAACTACGCTTCACTCACTTTAGTGCTAGAGCAGTGGTGAGGGATGCATTGGTGTTTCAACTCAGATGGTAACTGATATAAAGAAATTATTCCGACATCAACCATTCCTTAAGAAAAAGACATTTATGGGATATGATATATTGCAAGGCAGACATCTACAAATAGTAATGTATCTGTGTAACTGAGGAGGAAAACATACCTAAAACATGAAATGGTTCAAAAACAGGAATCACTATATACTGTATTCGCTGCATTCATACTGCTGTGAATTGGGAAACAATTTTTAACAAAGTGCATCAGGTCTCCACAATGATTCAAATGTAAAACAGTAAAATAAAAAAGGTTGTAGTGCCAGAAATCAGAAGTGTTCCAGAAATAATGTCTCTCTAATGGAAGGAAGAATATCTGATTCCAGCTGCTCAAATATGAGAATTTGCTGATTTTGTTTAATTGAAAATTAAATATCTTTTGTTTTATACCTTTTCTCAGACCATACAAGCATCTGAAGACATCACCTCCTGCTAAGAGAATGTGTGATGGCAATATCTCCACTATTTTTTTTTTTTGGACAATTCATAAAGGATTAATTGATTCATCAAGAAAATAATTGGAAGATTACTCAAAAGTGAAAAAACATCAGTAGTTGCCGCCTTACTTTCAACCATATGTTTAATGGAAACAATGATACTTGGTGTATTGATGATGTATCATAATATTGTTAACCATGTATCAATAAAGTCTTCCAAGATAATATATTAACTGGTTATCTAATAGACCCCTATGCACCCCAACATAAAAGGAAAAGTGTATTCTAAACTAAGGATCATAAATAGTGCTCACTCAGGTGTGTCTTTAGTAACAGGAACAGTCCGTCCTTTGCCAGGACTTAATGTTAAAGTAAACATTGGCCTCTCTCTGTTCTGTTCTTCTGCTCTCTCTTCACATAAAACTCCCATGTACCTTGTAAGCTGCTGTAAGCACATTGAATCTGGCACTTCCCTCTATTACAGTGTTGGGGATAGTTTGTTTGGCCAGCACAGCGTCCCTCCTGCCTCATTCCCAGGCCAATCCTTTATGATTAAGCAGATAAGTGCTGGTACTGGATGATAAAACAAACAACAAATGTCCACATTCCTCTCATAGCTCCTTTGATGCATGTGTGTGTGTGTGTGTGTGTGTGTGTGTGTGTGTGTGTGTGTCTCCGGGGCTCTTACCTCTCCAAGCCCCCTTTGCTATAATCAAACTGCAGAGTCATAAACAGGGAGGGATGGGGACTGTTAAAATGATCGGGAGGCTCTATCAGCTGGGGGACAGAAGTTCGCACCTCAGAGCGGGTCAGTCTCAAAGCGTGGAGGGGGTCAGCGTGGGGGTCGGCCCGGTAGGGGGTCCGAGGCTCTGTTTGATGTTGACAGAAAGCAGAGAGGGAGAGATGGTGTCAGGATGAAATAAGAGGTGGCTGTGGTGATACAGTGGGATGCTACTAGACAAATTGACTGACTTTTCATGGGTATATTAGTGTTTCACCTAATTCTGAGCAAAGTCAAACTATAATATGTAAGGATCTGGGAGTGTGTACATTCTGTTTCAGACTATGATTCTTATTCAATCGGTACTGGGAGTTCATCACTTTACACCAGTTCTGGCCACCATGGTGTTACAATGATGGGAAACTCATTTCATTTAGGAAAACATTTCAGCTTTGGAACAAACTTGTAAATTTGCCAGAGTAGCAGCTCAATAAAAAGACATTTAACTGGGACAATTTCCATGGACATCCCTGCATAAGCAATCTTTATTTTGAGGGATTTATTAATTTTTTTCATTTTTCAAAACAGGTTACAGTGTACGGTGTCTGTTGATGTTTTTGACAGACCTGAATTAGGAACATATTGTCTCATGAGAAACAAGCGCAGTGAAGAATTTCACATAGGGCTTTTGGTATCTTATTAGCACTAAAATTATAAAAAAAAAATATCAGAACTGAATATTTTGGAAGTGCTTTTGATTGTGTGAGGTTGTGTGCTCTGAGGTGTTTGAATGGTTGTTTTCCATGTCTCTGGTACTCCATTGCTTGTTTTTACACGCTGATCAAGTCCTTGTCACTCCTTTGTGTTTAAGTACTTTCACTAAAAATCACTACAATTGAAAACCAATCATGTCCAGTAGATAATAACATGTGTAAATTGTGAAGACCATGAATCAATAACTGACTGACTGTTGTCTCACTCTTCACAAGCAAGAGGTCAGAGGTTATACTCTTGACCCCTTGCTGACCCTTGACTCCACACTGCACTGGGAGGAAATAACACTTTCCATCGTGCAAAACGTTCTCAGATTGACTGATTGCCCTTATCATTTGACGGATCTGGTCCAATTCTCTTTTCTCTGTCTCTGCTCCCCCACACTCTCTTGTCCCTCCCCAGCACTCATAATTTGACTTTTTATCACCTCTTGCTGAAAGAGAGACCCAGCACCATCCGTCATTACAGCACACTCTGACAGCTCCTCACACATGCATGGATTTTTACATTTGACTCAATCCAGGGGCTTACTTTACTGTAACCGATTCAATATTCCTCAAATGAGCGAACGCGATCTATACACACGCCACAGTGGATGGGATGATCTATAGCATCGCCTTAATAGATTTCCCAGGCCTCAGAGCCTGGCTAGTTTAGGGGAAAGGGCATAATTTGTGCAATAAAAACATAATTATTCATTTGACTTGCTTGATAATTTATGTTACTCACGTGATCTTCGGCATTACAGCTAATATGTGTGTGTGAATTTTGTGTGTGCGTGTGTGTGTGCGCGTGTGTGTGTATGTGTGTGTATCTGTGGGTGTTTTATTAAACCTCAATTAATTAATCCATGACTGTGTTTGTGCCTTCCTACATTCTTAGTAACTACTAGCTAGTTTCAGACTAGTAACTTAGAAAATCTGGTTGTACCATTAAAACTTAAGGCATGTCTTAGCACGTTAAGACTTTAGTCATGTGTAAATCAGTTGCTAGAAATCTACAATGTGAGGAGGCAGTGCCTGTAGTATCACAAGCTGTATCCTAACTAAAAAAACAGTTAAAAGACAGTTCTTTATAATAAAATAAATAATAAAATAATAATACAAAAAATACATAGGTTGTATAGGCGTTAGGGTCTTGTAGGCCTTAACCCTAAGGTTAAACATATCAGTAGTTTAAATGTTATGTTCAATCTCTTTCATTTAATTTTGTTTCTCTTCTAATTCCAATTTCATAAATATTATCTTCTAACTCTAATTTTAGCCTAATTTTTGATCAAATTGGTTCAGAAATGAAAGGGTTGCTGTTGTAAAATCAGAGATACACTGTAACAAAGATGACACATTACAAGTAGCGCCAATGATATGAAATGGTATACACTTCCTGTCTCTTAAGTGGGAGTGATTACTTGTTTATGTCAAAACATAACAACAATACAACACTATACAGTCATACACTGTATATAAAATTTGCATTATATTTTGCTGCTTGCTTTTATCCACTAGCTTAATATCTGATCAAACCAGGACAAGATCATATCAGTCTAATAATACTCTCTTTTTTCACCTCCAAAAACAGTTGAATAATAACAACAATAGGCCTAATATTATTATTAAGCAAAGAAACAAGTTTTCATGAAGTTTTAACGTTTAATTCATGGTTTCACGTGTAAGTCCCTTAGAAGTTTATGAGTTAGAGACAGTCCCTTTCACAACTTCCTCTGCTAAAACCACTAATGAGTTATCCAATTATTAGATTTTTCGAATATGTGCGCTCATTGTCCTCACTTGATGCTCCCGAGATGGGAGCTCATTGTGGGGACGCTTCCAGTTTGTAAGCAGTAATCATACAAAAATGAAAACAAGCATACCCAAGCCCCCCACCCAGAACTTGAAAAAATTGTTTCCTTGTTGGAAGAAGTGATGAGGAAGAAGTTGCTAGGCTGTCTGCAATGGATTCCCCATGTCAATATTCATAAATTGGAATACCTTTATGAAAACCCATTTTGATTCTTTTAATCTATGGACCCCTACAGACAAAAGGAATATTAATGATGAGAAATGGACAGACAATTGGACTTAATGACTGCTTCTTCGACAGAAGGGAGTCGAGTCGCCATGGTTTCACCGTCTTGCTGCTGGTAAATCTAAATGCATTATACTTTTGTTCTCATGGTTATTGTACAATGAACTGACTGGTTGAAATACAGAGAATGTATATATGTAGCATGTCAATATTGACAATTGCTTAAACTGGTCACCAGCGACCGGGTGGGTTTTAAATTTAAGTGTCAGGTCGACCACATTACCCATTTTACTCGTCAGTTTGAACGGGTAATATATTAGCAAGCTAACCTTAGCTTGTCAGTTGGATCTGTTAGCTATGCAACAGTTCCACATGGCAGCTACTGGACATAAATATTTAGTAACAACTAATGTCTATGTAGAACTAGTTTGTGTGGTGAAGCCCTTTTTAATTAGTGATGTGTAGATATCCACTTTGTAAACACTAACATTATAACTAGGCTAATTTATGAGCAGCTGGTGCAATCGGCTCCAGGACTAGATGAAATTAAACAAACAAACAAATTGAGTGATATCTCAGTACGCAACACAACCCGCTTTAATGTCTTAAACTACCAGAGATACCCTATCTTTAAATAAAATAATGTACATCTCCTGCAGCAGTATAAATGAAAATGTTTATGGTTATGATGTTGGCTTGATATTATAAATGCACTTCAGGAGAATGCATAAGAGAGGTGTGTATTTGTGCACAAATCCCTGCACTGCTCTGCACACTGAGTGTGTGCCAGAGAGGGAAAGGGAAATATTGTTTGTGTTTTTATTTTGTTGATATCTCCCTGCCTTTTATGGCCTGCGCTCGAGCTTTGTGAGTGCCAGAGAGTGTAAAAGAGAGGGAGAGAAAGAGAGTATTCTCAATTTCCTTCTAAAAAGAAAATTCATTTGCAGTTGCTAATGTAATGTCATCGTTGTGTTTACTGAGCGTGGATGATGTATAGGGGATGTTGCATTGAGTGAGACTGCTTAATGATGCATAGAATTAAGTCTGTGGCTTTCAGCTGAGCTCCCCTCTCTCTCTCTCTCTCTCTCTCTCTCTCTCTCTCTCATACACTCCTCTCCCTCTTCCTCCCTCCCCTTCTCTCTTTCACGCACACCCTCACTCTCCAACTCCCTGTTCCCTTCCTCTTTCCTTCCTTTCCTTTTACCTCTCTCTTCGTTTAATCCCCACCCTCCTCCTCCTCCTCCTCCTCCTCTCCACACCAACCTCTCTTTTTTCTCTGATGCAGGCTGTCTTGGACTGTTGGCCACACGTTGCTCTGTGCTCTGTTGCCTAACTCCATCAATCACTACGAAGGGAGAGAAGAGAGTGTGGGGAGGTGGAGGGCTGGGTGGCGATAAAAAGAATAAAAGTAAGATATGGTTGGAAAAAAATGAGTGGGATGAAAACACACACATTGGGTATAGACATCGCACAGGATCAGTTTTAGAAACCTGGAGGGAAGAGAGCAAATGAGTGGGAAGAACACCTCTTACATTTAATGATCCGCTATGCTCGGTGCCAGTCCAAATAACTGCCTGAATACTGTGTGAATATATGGAAGCAATTGTGTTATTTCTGGCTCTAGCTCTGATTGCAACTGTGCTGGGGCCAGAGACAATGATGATAACGACGATGATTATGATGATGTGATTTTAGCGCTTATCTTAACGGTTATTACCAGAGTGAGATGACTACTTGAGTGGGGAAAGAGCTGAGTGGGAGGATTGCAGCTGTGGATATGTTGAAAGACAAAGAGATAAAGATGATTTTTAGCTTACTAGGGAAACGCATCCCTTAATTCATCCACAAAGAGATTTTGAATTGTACCTGTTGTTTTTCTTCTGCTAATCAATGCAGCATCTATGTCTGTTTATTTTTTAAACTCACTGATGTGGGTGCTTGAGAAAATGATGAAATATTGATATTTCTGCCTTGGAAATAGCTCTTTTCTTGATTCAGAATTAGCTGCATTTTTTTAACAAGCATTAACAACCAAAAATATGTGATTAATGTGATTGTTAAATCCTGTAAGAAGATCCTGCAGACAGCTGTGATATTTTAAGCTTTTAATGAATACAAGAAATATCAGTAGTAATCGGACAAGTCAACTGTTACATAAAAAGGTTGATGGTTTTCACGGGACTTAGATTCAGCAGACGAGGGAAAATATAATAGATTTGTAAGGATAATATTTATGTTTGCAGTTCACCTGTCAGAATTTGTAGTGGTTGTGTTTACATTTTACGTTTAGTTGAATCTCACACATTTTGCCAGTGTGTTTCAGACTTAGCCTTGTAGGGATTGTATTACCAAAGCTGGTCTTGTTTAAATACTTTGTTGTGATACAAGTCAGTTGGAGATAAGCAATTTTGGAATTTCATTAGGTTGAATTATATGTCACACTCTTCATACTTTCTCTTGCAGTGGTAAGAGTGTACAGTTTTGAGGAGCACTTTAAATTCATCTCGAGGGGTTCTTAAAAATCTATTTAATTTGTAATGCATGCGATAATGATGTTGCATTAAATTAAACTAGATCATTTTCACAAATATACATAAAAGTGAGATACTTGGTGAGAAGCAGTATTTTGGTCATTTTAGCTCAAGTATCATAGTAAAAAAAAAAAAAATACAGCATTAAATTTTGATCAAGCTTCTCAGACATACTGTATATTCTAAACCTTTTGTCAACATTTTCTTCACTTGGCTGTCAAAGAATTGCTTCAATCATCTGCTTTTTATATCTGTGACCATTATGACCACCTAACTAAACTGTGTGGATGAGGATAAGTGAAGCAATTCATTTCTTTGTTTGCATAAAGTATCTTCAGCTCTAGGGACACCTGCTGGACTGCTGCTCTAAGCTTCACTCATCACACACTGTCCACTGAAGGCTGTGGTGATGATTTCCCAAAGGTGTTAGTAGTTTTTCTGGTCTGTTTATTTTGAATTCACAAAACTCTTGGAGAGCTTTAGAATTATGGATTAAAATTAAGAGAAAGTGCTGTTTTCTTGAAGCGAGAAATCATAGCATAGTTTAGTAGAAGAGCAGATACAGCAGTGCTTTATTTTGGGTAGTCCATAGTTGGCATTAAAATAACAGAAAGTAAGTAGCGCATTACCACATTACTATAATTATCCATAACAAACTTAGATGACTGAGATAAAAATTGAAGTACAAGTTCTCAAAGTCACATGACACAACATTTGCACATAATTCTTAGTCATAATTCTCTTAATCTAAATTGAATAACATCTTAAATTTTTTTTTTTTTATTTTTACAAAAAATCTTTTACCAGCTGCAAATGGTGATGCAAAAATAACAAAAACAGATCCTGTGGTTTTAAAGTATGTTATTTGATAATAATAGAAAGAAAGTAGTCGTTTAATGAATAAAAACAACAGGGCCACATTGTTGCAACAGTATGGGAAGGTCTTCTTCTCTTTCATTATGACAATATGCCTCTGCGCACAAAGCCAGGTCCATAAAGAGACAGTTGACTCAGTTTGGTGAGGAGGAACTTGACTGGCCTGCACAGAGTCATTGAGCTTGAGCTCAACCCCATCCAACAGCTATCTGTGTGCCACCCTCATAATACTCTTGTATATACTCTTGTTAAAGCAGCACAATAACGCCCAAGCTTTTGGAGTGAGATGTCCAACAATCACATATGTGTGATTTGGCCAGTTGAGACTGGGATTAGAGACGTGTCAACCCAGAGTTAGGCTTTTAAGAAACATACAGTGCAAAACCATTTCAGCTGTCTGACAGTGTTTTGTTTGCGTGTTGATTTTGCAGTTGCTCTCTCACATCCTACTCCTTCATCTCTCTCTCTCTCTCTCTCTCTCTCTCTCTCTCTCTTTCTCACTCACTCACTCACTCCATTGTGATCCAGCTGTCCACCCCATTCATCATCCCGCCACTCTTCTCCACACAGAATTATTATTTCTTTGATGTGTTACTAGTTGAAAACAAATCCATTTTTCTGGCCATCAATTTATCATTTGGAATGGGGGAGTCACACTTGAGTTGTAGGGGCGACCACATTTTCCCAATTCCAACTCGCACTAGGTACTGTGTGTGTGTGTGTGTGTGTGTGTGTGTGTACAAACGGCATGTGTTGGTGTGTATCTGGGAGAGGGTGTTCATGTGAAATGCATGTATCCTGTTGTGATCAGAGCTGGAATCTAAGATGCAGGATGAGAGAAATCAGACGTAAATGGAAATGATAGTAGGAGGAGATTTTTTAGGAAAGAGTGAGGATGAGAGAAAGGGGTGTGTGTGTTTGTGTGTGTTAGTCAGAGAGAGAGAGAGAGAGAGAGAGAGAGAGAGAGAGAGAGAGAGAGAGAGAGAGAGAGGGCTTTCCTCTTCTTCCAGTCACCCTCCTTCACCTAACGTCTGTGATAATTTATCACTCCTCCTAGCTTGGCTGACAAACTATTTGCAGGAAAATGAGTTTTTCCGCCACGGATTTGTCCTCTGGGAATAGAAAGGGGAGCTGCTGTGTTTTTATTCCATCACACACACACACACACACACATACAGATGCATGGTTGTACACATGCACCCACACGCGCGCGCACACACACATACACATGGACTGAGGTCTCCAGTATTTATTGGGGGGAGGGGGGGTTGGTTAAGATAAATGAGGTAAATTAATAGAGTCACTGAGGGAAAAGATCTGCTTCCGCACCAGCAGATCTGCAACTGACACACAAGAGATGAGCACATACACCCCCCTCCCACCCCCCACCCTTCTCTCATTCACTCTCTATCCCTCCCTCCTTCACCTGCCAGGCCATCCCTCCCTCACTCTCTCACTTTGCTCTCCAGTCCCCCTGATCCCTCGTTTGCCCTCCTACAGATGACAAATGTAACACTCAGACAAACAGCGATCAGGGCCATACAGCATAATGTCAGCTTAGATCAACACTGGGACAAAAGCAAATATCACAGCAGCAACACTGCATTACAAGCACTCTGCCTGTGCATGTGTGTGTGTGTGTGTGTGTGTTTCGTTATTACGGCGGCTGGCCCGGGTCACTGGATTCCAATCTCACTTTCAACCTCATCAACCAAGATATTGACAATGTGCTTGACGGAGAATTACACGACAGTAAAGGCCTAATTACATTGCTATTACCCTGGGCTATCCGTAATCGTCAAACACGACGCATCAGTGGGACATCACAGCAGTAAATCTGCAGGCACTCTCTCTGTCTCTCTTAATGCCTGTTAGCATTACAATGTTAACATTTCTTTCCACTTTATCGTCTGTTGACAACACAGGCAGCCGAGTACACTGACGTCAGTCACACCTACATTATATCAGAAATTTAAAATTGACTGTTTGAATATATATATATATATATATATATAGGCTGCAGGGCAAGCTGCAAACCTAACTGCTCTTTTACTCTTATACCTGACCGGTGTGTAGCGTCACAGTAAAAAACTGCCATTCAAAACAACTGTGCTGCTACTCCACTTCTAAATCTCTTATTTCAACATTGTTAGGCTGATGGGTTTATCTTATTTTTTGTTTGTCAAATAACCCTGTAACTGACTATTTGGGGTACAATACACAATTGCATAGTGTTACAAATGTCAATGTGGTCTCTGAGGCCAACGTCCGACATCACACCTCAAAAGCAAACTTTTTTTTGTTCTGTGTGTTAAAGGGTCTAAGGGGCTACTTCACTCTGGATAATCCACAGACCACATTGTGAACACTCTCACTGGAACTGCTTATACTGAAGTAACAGTCCCTTGACGTAAGTGAGAAAATTTGTTTGTTTTTTTGTAATCTTATGAAAATGACCCTTTAATTTTTGTCAATTATAGATGAGGATATTTTCTCAAAGACACTTATACATGACAAAATCTTCCTCTTGTGTAAAATGGCCCTGTTCTGAGTCTCTTTAGCAAGTTAATTAGAAACAAGACACTGATGCAGAAGATGACACTAAGTGTTTTGGTTTGCTTGCTGACATTCACTCCAGCTGATAACAGAGTTGTGCTTTTACATTTTCTGCATTACAGCTACAAACTGCTCTGTGGATAATGAGGCTCCTGTTCATCTGATTAAATCTGTTACCCATCTCTCTGCTTGCAGGAGGTGCACCTGAGTTCCCATGAGGACACTCGGCTCCACATCCCTCACAACATTACAGCCAATTGCCAACTTTGTGATGCCCGTCTCCGTGGAAACCACTTCTGACTGACAGGCATGAAGACAAGGTTCACCAGTCGCTCTGATCCTCAAAGTCTCCTGCAATTACTAGTGTGTGTCGATGGGGGTGCGTGTGTGTGTTTGTGGCCTGTATCACCCACGCTGAATTCATTCATGGAAATCATTAAGGTGACGACTGCACATTTTGGTCAATTCTTCCACTTTTACCACGTGAAGTGAGGAAGAGAGTTGGCGATGGACCAACAGACACTGAGACGGAGCAGATGAAAAACTTGTGGCTGATCAACTGAAGGTTAGTAGAGTTCGCATCAGACCACCCTTCCAAGTTTCATGCGGGCTAAACACAACTAAACGCTGCTCACAGACCAGGCCCTTCTGTTGCTAATGGCCATTACAGCCTGTATGCCATTGTAGGCCTCACAATAGCAATCACACTGGGATTTTGTGTGGAGCTTGCTGGCAACAGTTATTAGCCACCCCCCCCTCCAAAAAAAACTTAAAGGGAGAGCAGTCAAGAGAAGAACAAGAAGATTTGGGGTCCCGGGCAGGGTGGGGTGGGGGCATCAGCAGGAGGGACAGGGGGAGGACAGAGTGTGGGGTCAGAGGGCAACACCAAAGCGGAAATGGGAGGCACAGGGGGAACAATGGACGGGGCTGGACTAAGACAGACAAAGCTGGAGGGAGGGTGGACAGTGCACAAAACACAGGAAGATGAGGAGAAAAAGATGAGAGGACAGAATGGAGGGGAGCCAAAACAGATGGTAAAGGCTGGTTGGAGAGAAAAGGATGAGGGAGGGAAAGCTGAAAAGCTATTGGCAACACATGCATCATGACAGTAACAGCGAGGAAGTGGGGCTCAGAACCTAAACATGACTGGATCCCATATGGCAACATATAGGCAACGCTGTAAACCACTGCTATATTCAGATGTCTATACTGCTTTCTTGGCAAACTGTGAAACAAAACTCCTCATATCAAATATGTGCTGTTGTGGACTTCACTATGTTGTGTCCCAGACCCCCCAGTGACATACTGGGACACCTGAGGACTTTCTGTGGTCCTCAGAAGGCCCTTAACAAAATTTCAAATGTTTTATTTAAATTACAAACAAAGGCTAAAAACAGAAAAGGGAAATTTGAATGAATAAATATCAATCCTGACTCTCATTCACCTTGTATATATTGCATAAAATGTAATTATTGTCCATGTAAATATCAGTGCAGGAAACCCTCTTAACCAAGACCAGGGTAGAAAACGTCGGTTTCAGCAACTTGTTCACTGGGAAAATCATCACCCTAATGGGATCATCAATACTGAGGTGTTTCTCCAGCTATTATGACCTAATTACCTGCCTCACCTCGACTGGCTGGCCACAAAGAGACGTGCGTGCATGCTCGCTCGGCCAGATTTATAAAAGTTGTCATTAAGTGGGTGCTTTTCCCCGGGAAGCATTCATCTTTTCTTGCGGGAGCGCGCAGCGGAGCGGGCGGTGAGTGATGCATCACTGCGGGAGCGCGCACACTGCGAGTCAGACATGGACAGTCACACCTCTGCACAGTTGCGAGTGAGGGATGAAAGATGGGGGGAGGCCGAGCTGCTCACAGCTGCTGATAAACATATATTTTTAGTTGAAAATGTTGTAAAGTTCTTTGAGAGTTTGGTGTGGAGTCACTCACTGCGTTTCTAATTCATCTTCATAGGTCTCACAGTCATATACCTCCAATATCATGTGCGCTCTTTGGTGTGACGTTTTCTGACTTTATTTAGCCCATATTCTTTATGTACTTTTCATATTATTATCCTACTTGTAAACTATTCTCTGTGATGTTTTATTTTGAGCAAAGTTTAATAAGGTTTCTGCTATAATACCCCTGCCCTCCATGCAGAAATAGCCCGTACCGATTAAAATGAAGATCCTCGTTTATAGCCTATGAGCTGAAAGCAATGGACTTTATATCTGGAAAACCGAATCCTTTCCACTTTATGTTTGTGCTGTATTGGCATCAGGCAGCTCCTGTGTCAGTCACGTTGAAAATATCCCAAAAACTAGGTGATAAACAGCAAAGTAGTTGTGCGTGTTTTCCTCTTATCGCTGCAGTCGGAAGTGTTTGCTCTGACCTTTTACCCTCACCTCTGTCGCCGCAGGTTACGCTGCTTTTTTTTTTTTTTTTTTTTTTTTTTTTACGTGGACACAAACTTTGCTGCGAGAAGTAAATCCGGAGAAACAGCAGTAAACAAGACACACCCGATAAGAAAAAAACACCTAAACATGTAATATTAGATCATAAGCTACGACCAAATCACAGTTGCTGTAAAGTGAAGGGGAAGCTTAAAATGAGAATTTGTTTCGACACTTTAACTAAGCAGTTTTCACCTTTTTTACTCTATGTAGCTGCAGTTTACAGAGTATATACAGTTAAAATCTGCAGCATATACACGAGAAGAAAAATGATGGGTCTGCAGATTTGGGGATAAAAACTGCAAGTGGGCCAGGGCTTGAAGAAGTGTGTTCAAGGCTACACGCAGTCTGCCAAAGGGTGAGTAACATTTCAAGTGTCCTGCTACTGTATTTGTGCTTGTCTAGAATCATAACTTTATTACTGAATTCATCATCTGCTTATACAGCAGCCTCCACTCAAGGCTTATATAGTTGTTAACAAATACGTTAATAAACACTTCTAGTTGCTTATGACTACAGTATATGGTTTTATAGATGCTAAAGTGTGTTTAATGAATCTTTTATTCACGAGGGTTGCATCTCTTGTCTGCTAGCCTAGTGTTGGATAATTCTGCATCAAAATTCAATTTATTAAATATGTCAACCAGCATGCAAATGATATTTTATCAAATTTTTTTTCTACTTTATGTATTCTTAATTATCTTCCGGGTTTTGTTGATCAAGTTGCACCTTGTCAGCATCACTGAAGCATTTTATTGGTTATTCAACTCCTTTCTATAGTCTACCACATCTCTCAGGAGTAGGCCTGTGGACATACATTAAAACATTAAAAAAAAACAAAAAAAACTGTTTAATAGGACAAATAACCTCATAATTTGTGTCATTAAACCGTCAGCTGTTCCATTAAACTGTCAATTGTCTTTTCACTATATAGCCTACCAGATTTAGTTTTAAATGAGGACAGTAGTATAGGCCATGGCCAACATTTTTTTTTTCTTTTTTTTTTGACAACAGACTTTTTCCAAGTGAAAAGGACGATTTTAAATGATTATAAAGTTCAGAATGGCAATAATTTAACGACAATATGTCTTTGTCTTCTTGGATTCCTCTCTTTCTCTTTGTGTGTGTGTTCAAGGTGATCTACGTTATGATCCTCACTTTACCTCCTCTCTTCTCTCTGTTGGTGTCAGCAGCGAATTGACGCAGGTGAGATCGAGAATTTTGTCTCCCACTAAACTACAATGATCAACTGTTGTAACTGAGCTCAAATGATATTTGTCAGCATCCTACTTGACAAGCCACATGAAAAACGAAAAGAAAAACCTATTCGGGGGTTAATATGGAGATGCTTCACATCTCACAGTTGCAGCTTCACATCATTACTTTTGGATATTTTCTTAATATCCCGCTTTATGCGCTATGAGAGGCCGGATTTAGGGCGTGTATGAATTCTGCCCCTTGGCGAGTGGACCCGTGTAATTACGAGCCATTTTAATTCACAGTATCATCGTGATAGATACCAATCTATGAGTTTTAATCCCTTGTTAAACTCTCTGTAACCTCTCTCTCTTCTCTTCTGCCACCTCTCCCTCCAGGCACTTTGTCATTTTCTCTGCGCTCTGGTCACTTTACAGAGGACTGTCTCTGTTTCCAGCTGATGTTATGATTCCCTTTAGTCTCTTGACGGTGTTATTTATTTCAAAACACTCGTCCCATTGTTCTGCAGCGGCACTGATGTCGAGTCAGAGCTTTTAAAAGACGAGGAATAAAAGACTTCAATCACAAACTGACCAGATAAGGAATGAAGTTGCTCAGATCCGCATTTTTCTTCCATTTTCTGGTTGAAAACCTGTCCTGAAACTAAATACATGTCTATAAACTATTTTATTTTTAAATTTTTTCAGATCTATAGTTACACCAAGTGAAGCAATTCATTTAAGTTTTGTCTGGTTTCTCCCATAGATCAGTTTCCCTTTAAAAAAAAAAAAAAAAAAAAGAAGCTCCATATGGCTGGATAAATCAGACAGGGGACATGGTGCCATGGATGAGTGTCATTAGAGGTGTTGAGTTTGTTTTACAGGTTTGTGAGAACAACATTAACAGCGTTTTAACTAAGGGGGGTCCTGGCACCCTGGTGTGACATCACGCGTATATGCAGGGCCTGGTTTAGAAGTCAACTTGAGTCAACTCACTGCGCTTCCCAGAGGCTTCATGTCTTTTTCATCCAAGCAAAAAAAAAAAAAAAAAAAAAAAAAAAAACGCAGCACAGGAATATTGTCTAATGCAGTCACTCACAGCTCAGCACAGACATACGTGCAAGTTTTTCAGGCTGAGAAATAAACTGCAGCATCCAGAGGCAGCTACGAACTGAGCAGAGAAGTTCTGCGATTTCTGTTTCTTCTAGATTTTACCATTTTTACTTATTCCATTGTGGCATGTGCATGTTGTAAACGAGTTTGTGTTTATTTTGATTTTATTACTCTTTATCTGACCAATAGAGGCAGAAAGACTCGATTTAAAAGATGAATTGACAGAAAAGAGCAAGAGGAGACACGACAGATTCCACCAAATGTGATGTTATATAATAATAATAATAATAATGATAATAATAATAATATAGTTTTAAGGCCACACAATTAAAATATTATTAGGAAATAAATAGAAGAAAGGTTGGTCCAAACTTTACAAAAAGATACTTCTCTGGACCACTCTGTCACATGACTTGAGATATATAGTTATTTCATGATTCCAGATGTTTTATTTGAGCAAGACAGATGTGAACATACACGGATAGAGATTTAAATACCCCCTTGGATGTATTCACAACAGTTTAGCAATTTTATAGGCTATTATAATGATATGATATTGATCATACTAATCTGGATTTATGTGACTTTAGAACTGAAGGTTAAAATCTGAATCAGTTTGACAAACTTTGAAAAGTTTCCTGAGCAAGTTTGGACCAAAGACTGATTTTGCTCCTTTGGTGATTTTATTTCATTTTCCTCTATTTGCACAACGAGTGCTCAGTAAACATGTATTGGAATTAAGAGACCAAATTGCGGGACCGCCTCTCAGTCAGGTGTTAGTCTACCTGTCAGGGGGAACCTGTGACGGATCGCAGCAAATCAAGCACTAAATCGTGTGTGTAAACGGCGCTCGGACCGTCGGAAGCGGTGCCACATTGCAGTACACGGTCTAATCAAAGCGGGGCTGTCGCTGGAGGTGAATGGGAAACAAGCCGTCTCCGTGACAAGTGTTTCCGTACAGTCGCTCAGTGCCATCAAAACACAGGGTCAGTCATCCTGGAGGGGTGGATGGGGGGTTGCTCCTCTCCTTTCCATAAAACCACACCTCCTCCTTTCTCTCTACCTCCTCCTCCAATGGCTGCGGGGCTCCATCCTCTGCGCAACCCCGGTTGGATAAAACCTGGCTGAGTGTCGGCTGCGCACACACACAACACAACACAACAGCTCGGACGCACGCCGCGTTACACCACCAGAGTCCCACCATTTGGATAATATCACAATATCTGCTGGGGGACGTTTTTATTTGGAGCTCCATCGGAGAAAGGTAGGCTCTCATTTAAAGTGCTCGCTGAAATCTAGCTGAGTTACATGATGTCTGATTGTGATGGCCTCGTAATCCGCAGATCTGAAGAGAGCGATCTGAACCAGAGACTTAAATAATCCAAAAAACACGCAGCAGACAGCGCTGCCTGCTCAATGTGGTTCCGTCTGGTGATAGGTAGATAATGAGGCATTATTAATGAGACCAGATTTTTATAATTATAATTACGATGTAAAGATATGAGCCAGGTCCAGATAAGCGTAAAGTTTGTTGTAGAACAAAAATAATCGTCCACGTTCTCCTCATGGTGACAGTCATCATTGCGAAAAAGTACCTGAATGTTAAATTAAACTGAATTTTCAGAAGTGAATCCGAGGCTGTAGATAAACAATAAACATGCATGCATATATATGCTTGGCCCAGTATAAGAGTTTATAGGCTGTAGTTTTAATGTAGTCCTACTACAATATTTATTTCCTCTCATCTAATGCAGTTTAACTCTCTAAATCACTACATTCCTTTAATGCGAAAATCACAACACCTTGTAACCATGCGCAAACCATTAGTCTCGTTCTTTAATAAAAAATGCGTGAGGGTCGACTGTGAGCGACAGGCTATAAACAATGTACAGCTTAAGTTGAACAATTCACGTTTAGAATTAAACAGAAACCGTTAAATGGAAAACAGAAAAAACAAGATAGACATAAACCGTGATTTAAAATGCAAAAAGTCACGTGATGACCTGATGAAAAAATACATTTAAAATTTCTGCAACACCGAGGCCAAGTGGAAAAATCCTGCAGGTATTAAATGTTCATATCTTCATGTTAACTATATACGGACAATTAATATCAGTAAGTAAAAGTTAAAACAGTAGTTATATACAAGTATTCATATTAAAAGGCTTAATTATATTATACTCAGAGCCACATTGTTCAATTTCAAAATCATGGAAATGTAAGAAATTTCTTTGTTTTCAGTTTTTCAGTCAGTTCTGTGTGATTAATTGATAACTCAATCGATTAGTGATTTATTAATTACTCAGTTATATTGTTATGTTATCAGGATAATTATATAATTGTGTTACAGCTAATTAAGAAGTAAAATTATTTTATTCACATTTAAAATGTGGAATTTTTTAAAATATGATTTTTATTTTTGTATCATATGATTTAGAGGTAAGCCAAAGTTTGAAATTAAAATATTCAGGATTTTGGAGAGTTTTTCACATCACAACATACAAACAGTCATGATATAGGCCTACTAAAAAAAAGAAAGAAAAACTTTTAGATTACACAAATGTAAAGTTTAGATTACATTTTAAGTTATACTGCATTTTCAAATGTGCTTTTCAATAAATGTATTGATGCCAAATAGGTTAATCCTCACACAAGCATCAAAAGACAAAACTTAATTAAACCTGGCAACAGCACAGTAGGCCTTATTCCTAATCTTATCACAGTCTAAATGTTATTAGCGACAAACCAAAATAAGTTTGAATCAAACCAAACACTGCACCTTAACTTGTGTTGTCAATCATCACATCTAACAGTCTGTGACAGTCTGCTGATTATTTGGTTTATTTTTAAGTGTCACCCAGCAGGACATAACAGCACCTGACACACTTAAATGACACTTTAAATTTTAGCATTAAGCAGTTACACACACTCAAATCAACAGGGTGATTCTTTTTCACTTGTGTTTTAAAAACTAATCATCATATATTATGCCAACAGTTGACCTCAATGTACATTTCCAGCATCTGTGCATTCATTAAGATGGTGTCACTGTTTCCTTTTATTGATATATCACATAATGTTTTGCTCTTGTTACTGTGAGCTACGTGGAGTCCTATAAAACACACAGTTCATTCTTCAGGTGGAGAAGTGTGCAGCAGCAGCAGCTGAGCAGATGAAGCCTGTAATCAAGGCTTATATGGGCAATAACAACTGCATTCACTACATTTACAACAGACGTAACATCTTTTAGTTAAGAGTGAAGATGCTAATAATTTGTCACATCTCTTAAATCCTTAAGTCCTCTTTCTTTTTCTTTTCAATGTCTATTCTGTTCAACAAATCCAACATGGAGTAGCCACCTGATCTTTAAAAAAATCCTTTAATTTAGCCTTGTAGTGATAGCTGATGTTTTCTTTTTTAAATTAGGGTTAATGTCAGGTTTTGTTTAATAGTAATTTTGTTCACTAATAAGAAACACAGTTCAGAAGAGTGATTCTCTCTCCTCAAACTCTCACCCCAACTATGATTGCTTTACTTTCTCCGCTTAGATCAAAACTAGGTTACATCATAATACATTTATCACTCCTCAGTTTTGCTATTCAAGGGCCAAAATGATATACACTCCTGGTTATAACAATTATAAAGTGATTAATGAGGCCAGTCAATCCTAATTACAAAGCGCTTAATGAAGGGAAATTTTATGTGTAAGAGGAGCAGCCATCTGGGTTGACTGAAGGGGAAGAAAGTCTTTGTTTTAAAAATACAGATTGTTAAATTACAGTATTTTTAAACAAATATATAGATACATGGACTTCTACACAGTCTTAAAGTTAAAGGAGTTTTAAAAAAGTATTTTTAATGCTTTGCAACTGGGCCTTGCGCTGTCCACAGCCTGGCTCATTTAAGGCAGTAATTTGAAGGCAATGCCCAGCATCTCTGTAGACATTAATGAAGACACCCAGAGTGCCGTGGAGAACACCAGCTGAGTATTTGCTCTGTATGAGCTCAGAGGCTTCACATAAGACAAACAGCCAGTTTCATATACCCCTGTGTCCTCCCGCAGCGTGTGATCGGCGGTGCACTCAGGAGCACACTCATGCCAGACGGGGCAGGACTAGGAGTAAAAACACTTTAACTGGGACAGCGTGGAGGCGAGCATCACGTTCGGCTGGTGGAGCAAGGACCAAAAACTCAGGGATATGTCCAACCACACTGGAAGAGGTAAATACACAACACAAGCTGGACCCGTCTTCTCAGAATCCTGTGCTTCCAGAACCGTTTTTCCTTTAACATGTCTGACATTCCCTGACATTAACAGGATCTAAAAACAAGTCTTGTTTTTTAAACCGCTGCATGTTTTTGCTATATGAGAATTGTAATCTGCCTTCATATTAATAACTACTTAACATCAGGATTTCCCTTTTGATTTACATTATGTAGCTTGAAGTTAGCATTTATAAGCTGTTTATAAACATTTAATAAATGGCTTATAATGTGGTTGTAAGTAGAATTAAATGTTAACATAGCCTATTTGTCAGTGTGGGCACCTGTAAGTGGAGGCTGGTATATAAATAGATGTAAATGACAATGTGGTGAAACACATTTGTAACAGTATATATCTAAGTAGCAGAGGTTATAATTCTTGACAAATAATAAACTTTTAAAACTAGAACTACATTATAGTGTGTCATAAACCATGTATTAAATGTTTGTATACTGCCTTTGAAGGCTAGGTGGGGACTTAAAGTAAAGTGTTACCATATTGGGTATCAGCTTGTTCCAGCTCTTTGTTTATGCTACATGATGTTTACATGTAAACAATCAAACCCATGTCTGTACCCCATGCATCATTTTCTAAACATAAAGCTGGCCTGACATACTTGGGCCCTCCACTTCAAAACAAAGTTTTGTTGGTTATGAACGGTATTTGGCTGTATCACTATAATGGCTGCTCCAAAGGCAGATCATTCACATTAAGCCACATATTAGCTGTGAAACATTGAAAATCTCTATTGAGGAATATACAGTGGCACACACAGAGTCTCATCTTCACATTGTAATTCCTGAAGGGGTGAATTGATATTTACCTCTGGTTGTTGTGCAGGATATTGAGGAAGTTAATTGGATGACACTTAACAACAATTCTCCCCTGGTCAGAGCCACTTCCACTCCATCTACCTATCTATCTGCTTTGTTTTTCGGTGTGCACGCGGTTTCTGTGCGCGTGTCTGTGACCCACCACCCCCCACCCCCTCCTTTCTCCCCCTCGGCTTCTCCGCTTTAATATCCTGCAGGTTGATGAAGCTTGGCGGGGAGATTTTTTTCCACACTCCGGTGGCAGCGTTAATAGAGGCTCCCCTTCTTTTCCTCCCCTCTCTCCTCCCTCCCTCCCTCTCTCCCTCCCTCCCTCCCTCGGCTTCGTCCGGCCGCTGTTTGATGTGGAAATGAAAGCTGGGAAAAGGCTGAGAGGAAGACGTGGCTCAATGGGTTAAATTAAAAGCAATGGTGTTCTTGCAGAGTCACCACCGTGCAGTCTATAGAGAACATAGTGGAGGCCGCTGGCACGACGCGGCGGGCGCTTTGTCTGTCGGTGTTTACCGGGACACCAGTTGTTATTCTCCGGGAGCAGGAGTTGAGGCGAGCAGGTCCTCTGTCCTTTTTACACATTTTACATTAATGACGAAAAAATATATTGACAATGTCGGTTTTTTTAATCATTTCTTTTTTGCAGTTATACTCTGATCTCACAATATTTTCAACATCCGTTTAATGCATACACTAATGTCAAAACGACACGACATTAGAGATAACAAATTATGCTAGGCATATGCATTAAAATGTAATAAATGATAGTGATCGGACATATCTAAAATGTTTTGGTATTATATTGCATATATTTTACCAAAGTAACTTTTTAAAAACTCTTTTTAATTGTAAAAAAAAACATATTTACTCTATGTACAGAAATAAAAAATTGCAATGTCCCATGCTGACATATTCCTCAGAAAAGATAATAATAATAATAATATTAATAATAATAATAATGATAATAATAATAGTGCCCTTTAAATTGTCTCCCTGGGGACAAATAAAGTTTATTGAATTGAATAATAATAACAATAAACTTTATTTATGTGTTTTATATAAAAAGGGTTAATACAGTGTACTTCAAACAAGTGAGTGCATGTATTTTTAATAATTTAAATTCATTTCAGCTTCACAGCTTTATGTCTCTGTTTATAAGTGTGTTTAAATAATGCAAATCCAAAATAACTGTTTTCTTAAATAAACGACATGTTTTCCTTTAATCTCTGAGCACAAAAAACAATCAGTCACCTTCAGTGAAGCTAACTGAGCCTCATGGTTCAACTCTCACAACAAATTAGTTGCTTATCAATAAGAATTAAGAGAGTAAGCCTGTTGGTGTTTATATTCATAACAAGCTAAAGAGCCTGTAAGTAATCAAACAATCATCAGTCTAAAAGTTTGGGGTTTGCTGTTTGTAGGTAGTAAGTTAAATAGGGGCATAATATCACAACCTGATTGTTTTATTTTTTATTTGATTTTATTTGATTGACTTTTTCATTATAGGAAGTTCTTATTTTATCTATCTTATCTTACTTTGCTCTCTGCAGTGACGGTTTCTTTCTTTTCACTGCTGTCCTCTTGTCCTGTGTCCTCCTGTTTAAATGTAAAACTTACTCTAAAACAAACTGTAACCCTCTGCTTGTTAAAGAGTTCATGAAGATCATTTTGAAAGATTCAATGTGGCTCGTCGGTTTTCAGAAAGAACATCCTGATTCTGTTGTGAATAATTCTCTTCTGTACATTTTAGTTACTTTACTTTAAGCCAAATAAAATGTCAAATAAGATGCAGGATTCTACAACAATAGTTCATTATAATAATGTCACATTTCCCAAGCTTTTTTGCTCTGTTTTTGGACAGCTACTTTTTTTTCTGCCTGTAACATTAAGTTAGTCAAAGACTGAAATGTGCATTTGTCATAGACAGAGGTTCTGTGTGAATGTCCTCACATCTGAGATGAGTGTGTTTGTTTGAGCAGTGAAGGAGTATTTATATCTCAGTATCTGTGCGTGTGTGTGTCCAGGTGTGTATGACCTCCCTAGTTGCAGTGCGGTGATGTTGGCATGTCTCAGGTCTCAGGTTCCATGACATTTATGAGTGTTCATCCCCCCTCTTCCCCCAGGTCATGGGGGTCTTAACCAACTAGGTGGAATGTTTGTTAATGGACGTCCACTTCCGGAGGTGATCCGGCAACGCATTGTGGACATGGCCCACCAGGGGGTTCGGCCCTGTGACATCTCGAGGCAGCTCCGAGTCAGCCACGGCTGCGTCAGCAAGATCCTGGGTCGGTAAGTACACCGACAAGCATCTTACTCAACTTCCTGTTACTGTTGATCCGCCTGTTTGTGTCCTTTGACCTCTGAAAGTCTGTTTACTCATCAAGGACACATTGGTCTTTAACACCTAAAGCAGTGACTGAAATCCTTTACTTCCTTTACTTCAATGTATAAGTCCCTATCGCCCTCATTTCTTTCAGCTACTATGAGACAGGCAGCATCAAGCCTGGTGTGATTGGTGGCTCCAAGCCCAAGGTGGCCACCCCAAAAGTCGTGGAGAAGATTGCAGAGTACAAGAGGCAGAACCCCACCATGTTCGCGTGGGAAATCAGAGACCGGCTGCTGGCAGAGGGAGTGTGTGACGGCGACACAGTGCCCAGCGTGAGCTCCATTAACAGGTGACAAACTGAATTATGAATGTAATCAGGTTAGAGGCGCTGTGGCTGAGCAGTCAGGGTGTTTAAGGAAAGGTGGATGAGTGAGAAGAAGTACAGGATTGGGGTTAAGAAATCAGCATCTTCCCATCAAAGATGTTTCAGTAAATCAAGGCTATGTGTTACTTGAAGGCACAAGAGAAAACTCTAATAGTCCCAAACTTCCCCTTATCCATCTACCATCATCACTAATATGCTATCATTATGGCAATGCTCCCACCAAACAAAACATTTAAAGGTAATGTTAAATGTTTTTTGTTTCAGAATAATCCGAACAAAGGTCCAACAACCGTTCAATCTGCCTCTGGATGGAAAAGGCCTGAGTCCAGGACATACCATAAGTAAGCCTGCACCATTCACAAACACAAGCATGGCGAAGGCTGTGTATCATCATCCATATCTACAAGCATTATAATGTAATGCTGAAGGATTAAGGTTAAAGAGTGGGCTCATTGTTCTGTAGGATTAGGCTTGTGACCCTGTGGTAACAAGACCGCTGAGATGTACCACATTATTTCCGCTCTCTGTCTCAAATCTGTCTGTTTTTGTTTTTCCTCTCGCCCTCAGTCCCCAGTTCAGCTGTCACCCCTCCTGAATCTCCTCAGTCGGACTCCCTGGGCTCCACCTACTCCATCAGCGGCTTGTTGGGTATCCCCCATCCCAGCGCCGAGGGCAAGAGGAGCCACGATGACAGTAAGAATTAGATCAAACGAATGAGACAGCATGTCGGTGCAAATTTGTTTTGTTGTGGTGGCGCGTGGGACCGATCAGATATATATCAACATGAAAGATGGAAGAGGCTGTTACTGTTCCCACCAACACGAGAAAACAGAGGCAAATTCGGCTGTAAAGCAAATTTCACTGTAGTAATTTCCAAATACAAGCACTTACATCCTGCAACTTATTTCAGGTTAATGTTTACTTTAGTTTAGGACTTTGACATCCTGCATGTAGTCATTCACTCTAAAATATAATGTCTTTGAAAGCTGAAAAACACCTATCACTCACTATTTAATCACTTATTTGACCTTTATAATTCCCGTTAAGGTCAACTTTCTCTGTCACAAGTGAGAACAGGCCAAGAGGCCTCAAACAGAGCTATAAAGTGTTGCTTCAGTTGGGTTCAGTTCAAAATACCACCCCTTAAAGGCAATTTACATACATAAAAAGATGATCCTTTTCTACAAAAACATGACACCCTTTCTTCTTTTGTTTCGGCCACTGGCCTGAAAGTGAACCACATTATGTTTGAATACATGTTAGTATGAGCTTTCAAGTTAAACGGTTAAATAATAGAGATTCTTCGAACATTTACTAATTAAACAATTCAAATAAATACATTTTTGAGGCCAGAATCCTGCCTAAGGAATTTCTCCTCTGTCCCCCTCGGTCTCTCACAGGTGATCAGGACAGTTGTCGGCACAGCGTGGACTCTCAGGGCAGCGGGGGCGTCCCGAGAAAACAGATGAGAGTGGATAATTTCTCAGCAGCCTCGCAACATCTGGACTGCGGGTTTGAGCGTCACCCCTACCCACCGGACTCATTCAGCTCAGCTTCCAGCAGCAAGACAGAGCAGGTAGCAGCACACAGCAAATAACTAATGTTCAATATACAGTGAAACACTGGTAACTGGAAAGACAACGGATTAAATATATGCATTATTTAGTTTTGTTTTCTTATTTTATTAACATTTTAGGCTGGTTTAACTACTATTTAAAACTGGAAATTAAAAAAAAAGAATCTGCCATTGATTTTTCACTTGCACAAATGCACATTTGCTCCTTCCACTTTCCTCCAATAGCTAATCCCTGTTCGTCATCCCCAGACTTTGTACCCACTTTCCCTCATCAATGGCAGCCTGGACGAGGCCAAGACCAGCCTCTCAACATCCAGCTCCACCATTGGACGGAATCTGTCAGCACACCAGAGCTACACCATGGTGACTGGTGAGACTCTCCATGTTAGATGATGACGCCTTTTGACTCCTGTCAAGCACAGTCTTCAACATGCTAACTCTTAGCATCAGCATCTTGTAGGCTGTTACACAATCCTGAAACCACTCACTGTTTGTTTTTGACATGTCACTCAGTTAATTTTTTTTGTACTTCCACTCATGTGCACCATTTGTTTTCATTTTCTCACCAACCCGCCCCCGTCACTGCACACTGGCTGCCACCACCTCAGAGCCCCTACAGCCACTGCCGCTCTGTCTAAAACAGGAAATGTCCCCAGAAGTGACCAGCACAAGCCCCTCCCCAAACCTGGCAGCATCCAACCTGGCGTTCATGGAGCTGCAGGCGCTGCAGAAACCTGTTTCTGTCAGTAGCAGCAGCTGCAGCTCCAACCATTTCCCCAATGCATTCAACTCATTCTCCCATCATGCACCAGTGTATGGGCAGTTCAGCGGTCAGTCTGTCATCTCAGGTAATGCAGGCATCCATCTTGTTCATGTTCATAATCATAACAAAGGTATTTGCATTTTTGTCTGCAAGACAAATGATTATTTTCATTATTGATTACTCTGCTTTTTATTTGATGAATTTTTCAATTAATCATCTGGTCTATGAATAATAGTGAAAATTTTCTACAATAGAAGATAAAGGAGACCAGCAACTACTCACATCTGAGAGGCTAAAACCAATTAATTTTTTGAATCCTTCTTTATAAAAATGAACTTAAATAATAACCCTTTATTGAAATTGCTGCAATTAATAGTCTGAAGATCAACTAATCTGTTAATCGATTCATTGTTTCAGCTCCAATTCAGTGTATTTTACTCTGAGGCAAAATATAACCTAAAAACCTAAACCTAAAATTACTAAAAAAAAAACTAAAGCATAGCTGTAACAAATGTAAAATAATGACTTGAGCTTCCATATTGACTTTGAAGGTGTGTGTTTTGGTGTGTGTTTACAGGGCGTGACATGGTGAGCTCCACCCTGCCAGGTTACCCACCTCACATCCCCTCCCCTGCCCAGACAGGATACTCCACCTCTGCCATCACTGGCATGGTAGCAGGTAAGAGACACATATATGACCAAAAATATCTGAGTCAAATGAAGAATTAAGAATAAAATAAAAATTCAAAGTGAATGAATGAGTCAAACAGGTAGAGAGAGAGTGAAGGAGGGGGATGAAGGCAGGAAGAAAAGGAATAAAGAGTAAGAGAGGGCTGTGATGGAAGCTTGTAGATTAACAGGGAGACAGGCTGAGTTAATGAGTAGCCGTGCCAGGGTGGTGAACTGTGTGTCTGTCTGTGTGTGTGGGTGTGTGTGTGTGTGCGGGTGCACATGGGCCCAGGGGGTACAGGGAACAGGCTAGGGGTTCCGCCCTGCTGCCCACCCACCACCCCCACCCACCCAGACACCTCTGACCACACATTGCCATGGGAACCAGGGGGCCCGGGAGGGAGATGCAAGGGTGGGCGGAGGGGGCGTAAAGTCTGGGTATGAACGAAGAGGAGGCGGTCTTTGTGGTGTGTTTTGTGTGTGTGTGTGTGTGTGTGTGTGTGTGTGTTTGTGTGGGTTTCCGTGTATGTGTGTCTATGTCAAGATGCCTGCATACGACCAGATAGAGAGAGAGAGAGAAAGAGAGAGAGAGAGCGTGTGCGTGCATGTGTGTGTGTGTGATGTACCTTTTTTATTTGAAGTCTGCCCTCCGAAGCGCGAAATGAGAGGGTCTGATTTATTATTTTTCTGGTGGGCTCGCTGTGAGGAAGCGTTGATACACAATTACTGAGTGAAAGGGGAGGGTGGGGAGGGGGGGTTAGGACAGGAGGAGGAGGAGGTGGAGTTGGGGAGCTCAGGGATTCATTCCAACCAACATAATTACCAATTAGATATTGGAATGTTAAAAAAAGAGAAAAGAAAGAAAGAGGAGTGCTTGAAAGCAGGAAGTGTAGGACGGAGAGGAGGAGGAGGGCAGAGGCTGAACGATGCAAGGGGCCGAGTGTTGAGGAAAGAGGGTGCAGAGGGCTAGCTGCATGCACGCACCACTGGGCCAAGGGATTTTACCCTCAGCCATCCACCTGCACCACAGATTAATGGTTTACAGGCTGCACTAACTGTTGGTGAATTATGAGCTAAGGCTGAGCAGATGCTGGCACACACACAAACAACCCAGCTCCACAGAGCTCTCGGCCATGACTTAGCTTTTCCTTTTAATAACGAATGTTTTCCTTTGTTGTTCTGGTGTGTTTTATCTGCAGGATGTGAGTGTTTGATGAAGTTTTTGTTTTCTCCCTTGCAGCAGGTGCAGACTACACTGGTCAGTCCTACAGCCATTCGCCCTACACCTCCTACAGCGAAGCCTGGAGGTTCACCAACTCCAGCATACTGGGTGAGTCAGGACACACTGACGGCACCGACGATGTTTGTTTGCTGCCGACAACCTCATGCATCTAACAGCTTATCTATGAATATATTTAGTTTTACTATATGGTAATGAACGTGACCTTCACAATAAAAGACAAATTGTTTAGATGTTGATGTGGTTTTCAGGACTATCTGCGTAAACTCAGAAGAAGAAGAACTCACTTCTGCTGACCTTATGATTCAAACACTTTGTCATGACAGTGTACAGCTGTTAGGAAGTTGCATGTAAATTCCCACAGTCACATGTCATATAATACCCCCCCTGCGGACACCATTAGTTGCATTGCTAACTAGGATTTACTTGGAACTCTGAGTTCCACAACTTTAATATTAGTTTTACTGTCTTATTTTTTATCTATTTTAACCTTTATTTAACCAAACAAGTCCACAACAAGTCCTGCTGTAGGTTGGGAAACTATTCTGCAGCATAAAAAGCTGCAGACAAAACAATATAAAATCAGGCAAATGACAAAACCAAATTTACAATCAGATACTCCAATTTAAACTCCTTTTACAGGCTATTCCAGAAACTATGAAGGCGTTTCTTTCCCATCTCTGTTCAAACATTACATTTAGATCCACATTTATTCATTTGTTGGCATACTAATGAGGTAAACAGTAGAGAAGCCTTCAAGAATAAATCTCACAACAATCAGGACGGACAGATGCAGTGATGTAATGATTGCAAGAACTTGCATTTGTCTCATCACCAGATACACAGAGATAAAATTAAAAACTGGGATCCAAAATTATACAAACAAAAACTATAGATAATTTGAAAAACTATCACCCTATATTTGTTCTTATGCTGTAATGTAGACTATGGATTGACAGTACACTGGTGAAAATCAGCTTTAAAGCTCTTTTTCAAGAGTACAGAGGAACATCAGGCAAGTTTTAGGGGATATCTCCTTCACTGCCCCTCTTGCATTTCTCTTATCTTTTCGATTCCACAAGAGTCACGAGAGAGAGATTCAGACTCAATCCACTTCCAGGACAAACAGTCCAAGCTGTTCAGACGTCCAGCTCAACCATCTGCTGTAAAACCTCAGATAAGATGGATAAAGAAAGCCTGATCTACCACCAGCACCAACCATCAACACCTTCCTCCTGTGTCTCCCCCCGCAGGTTCTCCCTACTACTACAGCTCGGCCTCTCGCACAGCTCCACCGTCTGCAGCTGCCTACGACCACCTCTAGTCCCTGCTGCATGGACAGACTTGGTGCTGATGGACCAGACAGACTCAGATCGGGCCGAGAGCGGAGTACGTCACATCAGCTGACACATCTGATCACGGACCAAGGCATGAAAGTCAAAACTGGATGTGAACTTGAGACTCTGCTGACAAACCAGCAACACATGTTTTTTAACATCCTCTCATGGTCCACCACACCTACTTCTGCGTTATTTATTTGTCAGTACTGATACCATTTCCCAGGGTTAACTCTGACTCATGTACGTTTACACATTGCAAACACTGAACTCCTCACAGGGCCTGTTTCCAGAGACTCAGCCTGACGTCTCACATCAAGGTGCATATTTTCAGTATATAGAGCTCTTTAACGCTGTTTTTGGCCAAAGACTTTCTTTCTCGCACATCTGCAACTTGACTCCACTGATTCAGTGAGTAGGGATATGCAACTTCTTTATACTGAACTATGCCTGCTTTTGTTTACAATGTTCATTTTTTTTTACTTGTGAATCCTGTCCTATCATCACAAATTAATTCTTTTTCTTGATCTGTGTCTGCTTGCAAATTCATTTTGTGATTTGCTTTCACTGTAAATTCAGATATTCAGAGCTTTCCTGTAGTGAACATAGACTGAAGGGTGACACATTAAATCACAATTACAACAAAATGCCCACGTATGCCCCTCAAATACAATTAATGTATCTGTTTAGCAATATGTACATATTGTAAATGATGAATTACTTATGGGGAAGCGATGCAATTTTACTCAGAGAATGACTGATGAGGGAGGGGGTGATTTGGCTACTAAAACCAACAAGGCTTGAAATACATTTGTTTTGCTTCAAATACATTTAGTTTGTTGTCATGCTGATGTTCTGATGTTTGGTAAGAACTGTGACTATTTTTTCTTATACTGTTATTAATATTATTGCAGATGTAAATAATGAATTTCTAAAGAATTATTTTAATTAAAGCATGACAAATTTATAACTTTTCACTGTTGTCTTTTTTAAGAATGGCTCTGACTTTAAAAGCTAAGGTATAAGCTAAGAATAAATATTCTGTATTTTCTCTTTTTTCTTTAGGCTAGCCTAAATAATTGTAGAAAGGGTGTACAGTAGTCTACTGTTATTTTTGATATAGCCTACTATGTTTTACAATGCTCCATTAGGCCTACTACATTATAAGTTCTAGCAAGGCAGCTGAAGTTCATTTTCCAAAATAATAGATTTGTATTGTTTGCTTGTATTATTTTTATAATCTTTATTATTATTATTATTATTTGTAGTTATATTACACATTAGTGCCAGGAAGCAGCTTACCCTGAAATGTTTCATGTTTTTTTGCAAATATCAGCATTTTAAAAGGACGAAATCAATGATCCTGAAAACACGCGCATCTGTTTAATTTCTTTTTTTATTTTCTGCATCATGTAGTTTTATTTGCAATTATTTGGCCCCTCTTTGCGGCCTCATTATCGCAGCGCGTTAACGAGGCCACGGTTCGGCGGTGCCGCGGCCCACCTGGTGCCATCGCCCGGGACGCAGCCCGCAAGGATGATGGAAAGGGAGGCCGCGCACTCCCTGAACGAGATCCACAGCACGTGAAACCGGGTGTTTAAACAGTTGGGTTTACACTGGACACAACGTTGGCTAAATAGTTATAGATTTAACTAATGTTGCAACGATACAAGGAATTTTGAGTTTTAAGTTTCAGTTTTATTTATTTGCAAGATACATTTTAAAAATTGCATAAAAATAATGATAGAAATGAATGAAATAATGTACATTACGTCGACCTAAATAATATTTTACATATTTAAAAAATCCTTCATACTGTAAAAAATACAGGCTGTAATAACTCTAATATGAATATAATTTATAAACAAGTTGTTCATTAAGCAGGTGTGCTGGAGCTTTTGATCATAGTGCATGATCTTCGTTATCAGATGTTACCATAAAATTATAGATAACATGAGTAATGATGAATGTATGAATAGGCCAATAAATGTGATATGTAGATATGTAATAGCCTATGTGTAATATGAAATTATTAAATCATTAAAAAAAAATCAATTTAAGTCCATAGATAAAATATACCAGTGAATCTTTTCTTTACTGTTTTTTTCCTGTTTATTTTTTTATTTTGTTAGAACTTACTTATTGGGCATCATTTTGGACCTGATAAAAAATTAAAACATATTTTTGTTTTATATGTTTTGTTTATGCACTTATTATTATTTAAAGAAACCTTAGTATTTCTAGCAGTGAAGAAAACAAATGTGAACTTGAACTTGATTAAGTTTCAGCTCTGGGTTTTATCCTCTTTTATGGAGGCTACTGTTTGGTCTCATTAGACCACTCTAACTTCTGCAGTAATTTTCAGTTCACAAACTCCTGCGCGGTTCATGGCCTAATTCATCATTAAAGAAACCCTCAAACCTAATTACGTAACTCTTGAATCAGACTGTATGAAGGCTTTTGTCTGACTTCTAAGACAATCACTTAAAGTCCTCAATATCAGTTCAGTCAGAGCCGTATCTGTCTGCTGATGAAGACCAGCTCTGACGTCTTTCTGTTTACAGTATGCACAACTCTTTCTCTCTGTTCCACCAAGCCTTCACTCTCCTCACATTTCAACATTTTCCTGACTCACCTCTTTACACCCCTCTCTTTGTATCCCTCTCCTGCAGTCGCACTACTGTACACACTGCGTACCGCCCTGTAAACTTTAAACAATAGCTGCACTTCATCCCATTGTTGTCCAAGTGGCCTGGCCCACTCCAGACAGCCCATCAACTGACTGGACACTCATTCTTTCCAGTTCCCTGCTCAGGCATGCAGAAACACACACATCCATATACATTCATACATACAGAGGAGCTTTTAAGTGGATGTGCCTCACAGGGACGAGGCGGACCTTTCAACTGAACCCAGTTTCACATTTCTCAGCCAGCTGACGGCAGGCCAGAGAAATAACGGCAGCAAACGTTAAACATTAACAGTCTCACTGCCAACAGAGTAAAAAACAAAACATTATACTGCAACACACAAGGCACAGCAGAAATAACTCCCCTCTGTCTCTCTGTGGGCCTATTAGCGAGGAGGTTTCGGGCCACAGTGCTTCTGGTAATGAGCCCGGCAGCACAATACAGGCACCGGGCCGGAACAGCTGAGGGCAGACAAAGCTGGCAGGACGGGGCGACTGAGACTTACTACATTTAACACAGAGCCATACTAACACTGTGTATGTGTGATGGAGAGACAAGGCAAGTATGTCTATCTGTGTGTGTGTGTGTGTGTGTGTGTGTGTGTGTGTGTGTGTGTGTGTGTGTGTGTGTGTGGAAGAGAAGGCATGTGTCCCATTACCATTATGGGGACAAACTCAAAGACAGAATGGGAGGCCCCTGGAGAAATTGCTGCCAAAAAGGCAGCAGAGAAGTGTGTGGCAATCAGTGGGATGACGGGTTGGGGTTGTCCTGCACCAGTCATCTGGAAAGTTCTCCACTTATCTCTGGGCCCGAGACACTGGCCAACCAATTCAGCCTGGCAAATAAGTATTATGTAGTCTGACAGAGTTTGTCCGTCCAAATGAGCTGCAGAACACGCCGTTGTTTTAAACTGTGAATGGCAGCGCTGCTGTGTTGGCCCCGCCCGATTCAGGCTTTTTGTGGCCCTCGAGAAAACCCAGATTGTGTGAGTGAACTCATCACCTTGTTTATTAATTGTTTTGGACAAAGCATGGCTGATTATTCTGACCCTTCTCCTGAACCATCCTTTTCTTTGAATCTAAGCAAATATTTTGGAGCTCTTTCACATTGTGAGATCCTCATTCTGCTATGTCGCATTTGCTGTCAGTGTCAATACCAACTCATTCTTATTTGGCTTCATACACCTAGAACACAACTAGAGTATGTGAATATGCTACAACTTAAGTGCTTGACAGAGCGTCTAAAACCTCCTCCCAAAAAAACCTTTTTGACTTTGGTATTGGGGAAGCTCTGTTTGACAATTTTTGTAACTTTGCAAAACCATCAATCCAACAAGAACACCCACACACCCATTAGAATGGGAGGCAGAGCCTTCAGCTGTCAGACTCCGCTCCCGTGGAACCATCTTCCAGCTTGGGTCCACGAGACAGATAACCTCTCCACTTTCAAGAGTAGCCATAAAACTTTCATTTTTCATATAGCTTATAGTAAAGGCCGGCTCAGGCTTGCCTTGAACCATCACCTAGTTATGTGATATAGGCCTAGACTGCCGGGGGACTTCCCACAATGCAATGAGCTCCTCTTTCCTCCTCTCCCTCTCTCATCTGATTTACTTGGTGCTGGCTTAACTAGCATTCTGTGAACTCGTTTGACATTCGTACTCCAGCTTTAGCTCTTCACAAAGCTACCCATGTTTTTCCTATGTACAAAGGAGTGCAACACTATGAATGCCTTTAAGGTGGGACTGCCCAAAAAATGTGGACCATGAACCCATTTGAATGATTACATCTCACCCCGCACTATGACAGTTCAGATTTGGCCATTCAAAACATGGTCAACCTACACATACAAACTAGTTTGTTTCAAGTATACCCTGGTTGTTAGCATCAACATGCTAATAGCTCTTTCAGGCTGTGCTTATAGACACAGAAGTGTTGAGCTAAATTCTAATGCTGATGTTCATCATTTGTAACCATGTTTCAATGATCACTATATATAGAAAATAAGAAAAGCAGTTTGATTTTAATAGAAGCAAAACTAAAGGTCTACAGACATGCTTGTGGCTCTGTTAGGCTTCGAGGCAGAGCGATGCATTGAGCTAAATGCTAACATTAGTATGCAAACATGCTCATAATGACAATGCTATAAAATATAGTTATGTTCATGTTATATTAATTTAGTCTGTTAGCATGCTAATTTGCATTAGAGACAACATAGCTGAGGCTGATGCTATTGTCAGTAGATTTGCAAATCAAAGTGCTGGAAGAATTTTAATTTTAACTCAATGATGCCGCTGGCAGAAAAGTCAGGTGACCACCAAACGTTTACAGTTCATCTTCAGGGAAGCACCAACTTTCATGGTAATCCAACATTTTGATCAAAAAACTCAACACAATCCAGCTTTTTGCATTTTATTGCATTACTTTCAGCAGTTGGCCAGTCTGGACCAAAGTGGGGGACTGAATGACCAAACCACATCACCATCCCTAGAGTCAAGCACTGGCATGGCTAAAAAAGTAGTGGTATCAGAGACACTTTGTTATCATGGGCTAGAAAAAAAGGTCTCAGAATACCTGAGCTGACTTCAAAAGACAACACCGTCCTCAAATTTCAAGAAGCTATCTAATCTCCTAACCCACCTTTAACCGTAATGGAACAAATGTGCCAGTCAAACAGAGCAAAGTGGCCCAACAGAGGGTGTTTCTGTGTAGGAACAGAAGGAAGGAAACACAGGTGCCCTGTGTCAGACTGGCCTATTAAACAACACACAGGCCCTGAAGGCAGGAAGTTACTATTGACTGGGAGACATCAAGAAAAACACACCTTTCAAAGCACACACACATTCAACACTATGCACACACACACTGAGGTGGATAAAATCTGCCAGGTATCAGGTACTGCCCTGAGGGTGGGGGTTGACCTGCGGAGGCCGGGGGAGTCAAACACAGTTGACAAATAGCTCATTCAACATCACATACACGTCTCAATTTTACTATTTTATCCCTGACTTGCACACAGTAGATTAAATATTACTAAGTAAGGAAAGAATAGATACAAATACTCAGAGATGTGGAATCGATACTGGAGTTAAAACTGATTCCTGTAGTTAAAAGATGAATTGAGATAAGAGGGAGGAGACTAGTCCACAAGCACTCTGACCTATACATCGCATTAACCCACGCAGCGCTGACTTTGAGAGCCTGTCCGGTATGTTTGTCCTGCATCTTAAAAGCCGCTGAGTCTGTGCCCGAGGAGTGTTGTAAGAGACGGGAGTGTATGTGGAAGTGGAGAGGGCGAAGAGAGGTCATGCGTTGAAATACCCTTAAGCAAGGCGCTTGCCTTAACTCTTTCAATGAGAGGCTTGTTTTGCTACAAAAGCCAGAGTTTGTAAAAGGGCTACGAAGAGTCTGTTATGATGATATCTAAAGAGTGAGTCGTGTTTGGACTGGGTCTGATTGGCAAATAAAATGAAAACGTCTGGGTTTGAGTCTGGCCATGAGAGAAGCTACACTAATGAGTCCAGTCTGGGAGAAAAAGCGTAGAGAAGATGTTTTTCTTCAGTGGCTCCCATCTCCTCGAAAGCAAGTTATAGCAATAAAAGAAAATCACTTCCACTGAAAAGGAAAATGACACTCATATGGAAACTGAATATATGGAGTGTTTGGTCCTTTGCAGTCAGAAAGTACAGGTGAGGTACAAGTGGATGCTGGATAAGAGCAGGAGAGAATAAGAGTAGAGTTAATGTCTCAGTGAAAGAGGCGAGTGGAGTCTGAGTGAAAAAACAAAACCCCTGAAAGGACCACAGAGAGATTTCAAGGGCCCCTGGATGGAGAGAGCCACATCACAACAGCAGCAGTCAAGAGCAAAAGATGTAGACAGAGAAACGGGGGGGGGGGGATGAAAACAGTTTTTCAATAGCTAGAGTGGGAGAAATCAAGTGTTAGTGCGGATAAGAGATAAAAAGTAACAAGTAGAGCGTGCAAGGCGTTAGCAGCAGATGGAGAATGCGCGTCAGGAGGGGCATTGAGGGCAGATTAAAAAAAAAAACTCAGGGATGAATGTGAGCATCTACAGTCCACTTTATGTTTGTTTGCAGGTGTTTGCGGCTTATATTTACTGAGCATTTCAGAGCTATTGTGCATGTTGAGCAGTGTTCAAAGCAGCACTGCATGGTGAGGGGGAGGAGAAAAGCGAAAAAAAAGGGGGGCAGAAGTGACCTTACATGTCGGGGTCTTTGCTGGACAAGCCCCTAATGATCACAACTTGAGTTCTTGCCTTTTTAATTACCCACCCAGGCCTGACTGAGTCGCACAAAGCTGGAGAATGGGGTGGCACAAATGGAACAAAAACAGGCCAATTCCTCGGGAAGGATGCCCTCTGAACCCGGCAGCTAATGCAGCCTCTGCCGCTCCAGCCCGTCATTATTGTTGTTGGAGAGGACGAGAGAGATGGCACTCCAAAACAAGGCCACCGCCGCCGCCAAAGTCATGGTCCACAGGCCATGTGAGAAGAGTTTCAGTCGAGAGCTCCTCTGCGACGCCAGCACCAGACGAGCACCTTTAACAGATTGTGGTCCTGAACGTAACACATTATTAAACGCTTCAATTTGATATGAAAAACAAGAGCTGCTAATGGCTGATTCTTTGCTGTAACATTTCGTCACAGGCCCGGGAGCATGTAGGTTAGCCAAGATGGCGTCACCTCTCAGCATGCCAGGCTGCCCCTCCAGGGGAGGATTTAGAGAAAAACTCATGGGGTGTCAAGAGGGTGGCATGGAGATTTTAAAAGGTGGCAGAAGTATTTATGCTGATTTATTCAGAAACAATCACATATATCCGTAATAGATTGGAAATGCCCCTAAATGAAGATATATTTTTAACTTAAAAATATTTCTTTTGGCACAAGAAAAACCTTAAATAGACAAAAAAGCTGACTTGCCCTCCCACAAAACACTGTACTTTGCACTATTAGACCAGTAGGAGCCACAAAACCTATGCAAAGATCACTGCAATGATTATGGTAAACAACAAACAAGTCTCGTTTGTATTGTCATTCAGAAATAATATGAGTTATTTCCATTCATGTCTCAATTATAAGCCCAGACTGCAATAATCATGTGATGAAGTGTGGTTGTGCTAAACACAGCAAATGGTGCTCTGATGAAGAATGATAGGTCACTGACAGGTTCAAACATGACTGACAGTGGAGGAGTTTTTCCTCCTGTGATGATCAGTGTATGATCACATTTTCAAAATAAAATAAAATTCATTCCTCTGACTAAAAGCTCTGCTTCAAAGTAAGAGTGCTTCTTAGAAATGTAGTGGAGTCAAAAGTACAATAATTGTCTTTTAGATGTAGTGAGGTAAAAGTCATACCTTTAGTAAGTTATAAATATACAGTACTCAATTAAACCCCACCACTATCTATTTGCAGTTGTACTGTATTTCTAGTGGAAGTTGGCATCCCTGTACACAGCATCAGCTGTCACTGTGCAGCAGAAGCAGGGAGAAAACGAAGGGAGCTGCAGCCTGCTGCAGGGACAGCAAACAGCAGCTGGGAATAAATCACAGGGCTGTGTGTGCCTTTCATATTTTATGGAAGTAAAAATTTATTTTTGACTTTCTGTCTATCCCACATCTCGCTCTCATCCTCTCAACTTCTCACATAGCGGTCTACACGATGTTAATTAGCTTGAACTTTTTATCAAAACTATCAAACATTCAGAAACATTTGCTAGCTAGCTTATTAACTCAAACGGCCCAACGGCTCATCCACGGGTCCATCAAAAGGGTCTTCGGACGTTTGTAAATATAAACAGGCTGTACCTCTAGAATTCAAACATTCAGTTCATTTTGCGCGAACCATAACCACATTTCTTAATATCTACGAGCAATCTTGTACCAGCTGAGTGTGGTGCCTGCCTACCGTTTAGATGTGTAGAACCCCGCTCCATTCGTCCATTATTCCTATTCCTTTAGTCCATAAGGGTGCACAGGTCACAAAAATCAAAAGGGTTTCTTCATGAAAGTATTCCAGGTTATGAATATCGTCGTGAGAAGTCCAAAGCAGACAGCCGAGCAATTATCCGCTGCTCTTCCCTGATTTCTCATCTCCCTCTCCCTCAGTCCAACTCTGTCTTCGGCTGTGTTAGCGGGTCTGCTGTTTGTTAGCTTTCTGGCTACAAAATGGAGGCCTCCTTGTAAAGTCAGTGCTGCAGTCGAAAAGTCATTTTTGGTTAGGAAGGTTCCTAACTGAGCAGGTGGAATTCTCTAAATGATACGGAAAGGAGCTTCAATGCTTCCTATCTTATCTCCTTTAGCATAGGGAACACTGGACCTTCCTTTACAAAAGGAAAGGAGAAAATTCTGTCCCACAATTCCTTGCGGCCACAACATTTAAAGTGACGCACCATTGTAGCGCCACCTTGGCAGACCCAGGTAGCCTGAATGTAGAAACATCAGAGCACCTGTTTTATGTTTGTGACACAATCCAAAACTTATGGAACTCCTTGTCTGATCGACTGAAGCCCAATTCCATAAATATAGATCTCTTTTCTTTCAGATCTGTCCAGTTAGGAGTCATCATGATAAAACAAACATAGAATAGAATTTCTAGTTAAAATATCATCATCATAACAAAATACGATAGCTAGCCTATACATAAATGTCTTTCACTAAATCCCCTCCCACTATATATATATATTATACTGTATATATAAGTTACATTTGCATGGCCAGAATCCTATATGATAAGTCAAAATATTC
The DNA here is from genome assembly GCF_002260705.1 of Seriola dumerili. NCBI lineage: Eukaryota > Metazoa > Chordata > Actinopteri > Carangiformes > Carangidae > Seriola > Seriola dumerili. Next base: position 163,144 of record NW_019182858.1, read on the forward strand.
ACAGTAGTATTTTGTTTATTTACATCCATGCTCTGTTTTCAATAGATTGTCTCATGGGATGAAGCAACATGAGACTATGAGACTATCCAAATCTTTTCCAACTTTATGCGTTTATTATTGACGAAAGTAAATGACTCACACAGACAAACAGGAGCTTGTCTAAAAGCTCTGATTCTCTAGTTTAACTGAGAAAAAAACTCATGTCTGTAGCTCAAACCACTGAGGAGTAATAGTAGTAGTAATAATAGCTGGTAGATCTGCCCCTGCGCCCCTCCCATCCCCGCTGAAGGTGCTGTGAAGGTGCTGCCCCGGGCCCCTGTCACTCATGTGGCCCATCAGTCATCCTCATCTACAGAATCTGACTTTATCTTAATGAGCCTTTGTTATTCCTGTGAATGAATGGAGACTGCTTACATTCAGAGGACAAGTTGAGCATTATCACATTAACTCAGCACCACAGATGATCAGATCCTGAGTTTCTCCTCATGTCTGTCAGTCCAGGTGGGAGAAATCTTAAAAAGAAATCTACAAGACCAACCAGGAGCTTCAGGACTAATGAAATACTCGCTTATCCAGCGCCTTGATCCGGTTCGGACACCAAAACAGGACGGTGTGTCCCTGTCTGTATTGTCTGTGCTCGTCACTGCATTTCCTATTGTCACATCACATTCCTGTAGGAGGAATGTGTGTGTTTTGAGTGTGACTGTGTGTGTGTTGTGAGTGTGTAGAGATGTGTGTGTTTGTGTGAGCCGAGGGGGGGGGGGGTTAATACCAGACATCCTGCTCTTATTGTCAACTGCCCCAGGTCGACTGCTGCTCAACATGTCAGGCTGAAAGAGAACAAAATGGGGCCCATGACACTGAGCGATCACACACACACACACACACACACACACACATATATCGTGCTGTAGCTTTCTTGTACAGGAATATATTTTTTACAAAACACAAAATACTTTGTCAGATTGTGATGAACCATTTCCACTGAAAAAATGTTTTTATATGTGATGTTTGCTGGGTTCTGTAGGATCTGTTCTAAACAGGCAGGTACCTTAACATCTGGAGAATATGATTTGTTAGACAAGGAATTTCTGTAGCACCACAATGCTTCATTTATATATGTATATGGTACATTGTGACACATTTTACCTTTATCATAAAACTGCAGCTCCTGCAATTTGGATATTGCATTTGGCCATATTGTGATTTCGATAATATTTCTAATAAATGTTTAGCCCTACAACACATGATTCAAAAGTTCAGGCACTGTTAATATATCTTCTCTTAATCACTTGGTGGGTCCTTCATGAATTGTACATATAATGATGTTAAAAGACACCATACAGTTCTTCATGTTGGCCACATTTTTTTCCTTCAAAGTACATTTTCTCATAAAATTAAAAGATAAAAGGCTGCACCCTGTAACAGACAGTTATGTAATTTGAACCAGGGGTGGAAACAAACACACACATTCACAGTAAACATTTCATTGTGTTCCAATGAACAGTAAAGCAGATCTTAAATTTTTGAGAAAAATGTTACAAAAGAGTTTTGATCTTGGAAAGTTCAAAAATCACACAATTGAACAAAATACGCTGTATCTGACATTACAGCTCACGAAGCCTGTAACTGTGGAGTAAATGGTTGAATGACTGGTATTTGTTATACATTTAAAGACAACAACTGAATTACAGACACTTAAGACAGAAGTCTTCCATCACCAGACTCACCAACAATGAATGACTATCACAAGTAACATTTTATTTTTCCCCAAAAGAGAAAAAACTACACAGCAGTTTGGAACTAAAACCTTCATATCAACAAGTAACAAATATGTAACAGTGGCATCACTGTCAACAAATCAACAATTTACGCACAATATTAAAAACAAAAAAAGTGCAAATAGGATTCCTTAAAACAAGTTTGTAACTAACTGACAGGACATTTTATCCCCCTACCATCACTCAGACATGTCCTGTACTACAGCACCCTCTTGTGGTTTGCATTTTACAAGGCACAATTTTTGCCCGGAGCACATCACTGCCAATGAGACCAATTTTGTACTATTTTGAGTATAGTATATATTTTTTTAAAAACAAAAAAATTAGGGCCAGACACTTTGAGTCACTCAACAAAAGAATCAGGTTCTCCCCTCTATCAAGAGAGAGTCTGAGCGTTAAGGATTCCCTGAGGTTAAATTTTTTTTTTTTTTTTTTTTTTAAATTGCACAATATAAAAATGCAGAAAAACTCCAAAACAAAACAACTTGCTGAGACAGCAGTTTCCCTGCTTCTGTGCTCAGTGCTTCCACAAACTAGAAATCTGTGGTCCCGTCAGCTTGCAGAAGAAAAACAAATCTGCATTTTCATTTTCAAAGAGCCATGACTCAGTCGTATTATCTCTGAGTAAGACACCTTTCAGACCTCTTTATTCCATCGAGGGATTATAGTCCTGCGATAAGTCCTTCTTTCAGAGATATTACGTCTGACTTTGATCACCGTCGGAGGAGCCAGCTCCAGCTCCAGAGAAGGGCTGGAGTGGGACTTTTTCAGCCCACCTTCCTCCTCCTCTTCCTCCCCTACAGCTTCTGAACACACGGCTTTATCAAACAGGTTCAGGTCTGCTGTGCTCAACACATCATTGCCTGTCTTCTCCACGCTCTTCCAGCTCTCCAGCACCTGGATGTAAATCTCATAGCGACACATCTGCAGGGTTTTAGCAAGAGAAGCAGGGTCACTTTTTGTTTTTCTTTCACACTCATATACACACGTTCTCTCTGTCACAACACCCTCTCTACCTCGTGCTGCAGGTACTCTGCTCTGACGCGATGCTCCTCCAGCTCCTTGGCTCTGGCTTTTCTGCCCTCTGGCAGGTTTTGCTGCAGGTAAGACAGGTCTGCCTTAAAGGACTCCAGCATTCCTGCATGAGACTGCTGCTGACGTTCCTATACAGGAAGTAGGACAGAGGAACAGATGAAAGGTTTCATGCAAATACACTTGATGCAAATCCTAAACAGAACAAATGACTATCAAGTATGATGAACAGAGTCTGCAAAATGATCTGTTGTACTGTATTTAACAATATTTATCTGTTCTGTGCCTGTTGAATAAAGAACTAAAGAAATTTCCCATCATACTCCAGCTGCAGAGGTGAAGTGTTCCAGGAAAGTGTACAGTACAGATGTGTATCATGGAAAATATATTTCATGTATGTCATTGCTGTGCTGTATTAACTGTTATCAAATTTAAAATGAAACTCAATTCTTTAAATTATCCACAGTGACCACTGTTCAGCAAAAGGCACGTAGTCTCGCTTTAATGGGTCAAAAGGGATTGTTCAAAAATACATATGTGACGGTTTTATTAGTTGTCCCTGATATTATTAAGAAGAGGCAAATGGAAACACGATTTTAGGAGGTTAATGTGAACAGCTGTATATCATGGTAATAATTTTGTGGTATTTCTTGATTTACTAGGCAAAACATGAGCTTAGAAAGAATTTTTATACCATGAACAACTAGCATTTTTTGAGCAGTTCATATAATTCATTGGCTGGCTGGTAGCTTGCTGACTAACATGCATTGGAAAACATTTAACACACTCACATATTTGAACAGTACAATTCATTAAAAAATATGTAAAATAACTTGTAACTATGAAGAACTCAAAGCCTCCAAGAAAGAGAAGTGGGAGTGTGTACCAGAGTGTGAGCAGACTGCGAGGCGGGGAGGATCGGCCTGGAGAACTTCCTCTGGGAGCCGACAGCAGCGGGGAACGGCGGTGAGGAGTGAAGAGCCGAAACCAGGTTGATGCGGCTGATCCACGAGTTCATCTCCACTTTGGAACTGAGCACAAAACAAACAAGAGCTCTGACACTAACTGTTGGACTCTTTAGCGCGCGCGCGCACACAAACACACGCACACACACATATACATACACACATATACATACAGATTCCAGCTGTGCTGTGACTTACGAGGCCTGAAAGAGGAAAACCCTCCAATCAGCCGTCTGCAAACGGAAGACGTTTGGCTTCTTGGTGTAATCAGCTGCCTGCTCGGCCAGAGAGTGGTGCACACTCACCACCTCCTCGATAGTCTGGTGGTCCCTCCTGTAATCATCCTGACACACACACACACACACACACACACACACACACACACACACACACACACACACACACACAGAACAAGGGGAGATTACAGAAATGTATTTATAATCATAGACAATACAAAATTATTTTCACATAATAAAACCTGGATCTGAGTTACTGACCTTCTGTAAGAAAAGGACCATTCCCCTCAGCACTCCAAAGAAAGTCTTCCAGCCTCTTTTCCCCCACGGAGCTGCAACACAGAAACATTCGTCAGGTATGTGAAGATGAGACACTAACGACACTGATGTCAAAGCCCCACACAATAAAAGTAACTCACAATCATTACATCGAAATTCAGGTTTGTCAATTGTTACATCAATGGGGAGCTGAAGCTTCTTACTGGGTACAGTGTCCAAGACACATTATTACTTGAGAGGTTATACAATTTCATTCTGATTTAACTGACAAAAGCAGGATGATATGGTGTGCTCACTATCCATTCAAAACATCAAATGATGATTAATTAAATCTAATAATGGAAAATAAATAACAAATTAATTAATTAATGATAATGTAATGAAATTTAAAAAAAAAAAAAAAAGAACATTAAATCTCACTACCACACTCTTCAAAATAAAAGTTTGGGCAAAGGCAAACATCATAAATTCTCAGGTCACAAATCAATGTTATTTTCATGTACTTAAAATGCTCAACCACAGACTCACTGCGTTTGCCGTCAATGTCGGCATGGAGCTTTCTCTGGAGGAATCCCTCTTTGACCACTGAGGCCTTTCTGTCATGAGGAACATCCTGGAAGGGGTTGGCTTTTGAGCGCAGCGGTGCACTGTCTCCTGTGTCTTCATCCAGCAACACAGAGCTTTTCAACTCCTCCTCATCACTTCAACACACAATGGAAGATTATTAAGTGTGAGATTAGACAAGTGAGGGATGTGACAAAGGAGGAATGGTTGAGAGAGAGAACAGATTTTTTTTTTTAAATCAAGTGAAAGTGAAATAAGTACTGTCCACTTACACAGCCCACTCCAGCGGTTCACTCTTAATAGAATTGTAAAGACTCTAAAATGGAGATGGAGAAGAAAAATTCAAATGACATATTCATCAACAGGGACTTGACCTTACTTCGATAAAATGTGTTCTCTGAAAGCTTCAATGAAGGCCTTACTTTCAGGAGATCCTTGTTGAAGTTTTCATCTTCATTCATCCCATCCAGGTTGGACACAAACTTAGCGGAGGACATGGATTTTCCTACATGCTGTCAACACAGACAAAAAAACGTGTGACTGACTACATATCTCACAGGGATCAGCCGCTAATACAGTGCCAAGTCAAAACAAAATTACAATGTCATCAATCACTTCTTTTACAGTCATAGATGTGTCTCACCTGTCCGTGCAAGTCAGTGTTGAGAAGCATCAAAGCACACGTCAAAGCCAACACAGACCCTGAGGATATATTAAAAAAACTGATAATGACACATGCATCTGTCACGAGAGCGCTCACTGCTGTACCTCTGACCCTGAACCAAAAATATCAAGTGAACGGTGACTGACACTCACCTGAGGAGGAGAAGGAGTTGGGGTTGCACTGATGGAAGCGGCAGGCGAAATGCTGCAGCACACGTTCCCTCTCCTGGCTCTCTCCTATCAGCACCACAACTTTCAGAAACGATCTGAGAGAGAAACCAAAAGTAAATAAAAAGATTGTGAGATGTTTTATGAGTTTGTGATGGCATGCCATCCTAGCTCTACCTCTGTAATTCTCACCTCAGGGCGTGATCCAGAGTTTGCCCAGTGAAGTCAAAAAATTTGAGGTATTCCTCTCCAACAGCCTGGCTGAAGTCATTACTAAACAGGGAAAAAAAACCATTTGGTGTCAATATCATCATGACTTTCTTAGAAATTTTATAATCTATTTTATATTAACCTGAAGACTTTTCCAGGTCCACTATTAAAAAAAACACTGAAGGATCACAATATCTTCAACTCTACATCTCGTTTTAATAATGCGACAATATGGTTTAATGCAGCTTTTAAGCTAAACTGGAAGAAAAAGAAGACGATGTGGTGCGGACAAAAGAAATCATGTGACCTCTTGAGTATGAGGAGGTCAGTGATCATTTCCCTCAACTCAAGCTGTCAAAAAAGGTCCATAAAATTGCATCATTTAACCATAAGGTCACATTTACGACTACGAAGGGACTATTTTAAACTGTATCGTTATAGTAAAAATACCCAAAAACCTCAATGCCCCCAGTGTGTAACACAGACTTTCTGTTATTAATTTGTAGGCAAGATAACCGTGATGGCATCACCAGGGCGATTTTATCAGATTTTCAAAAGAGCATCCTTAACCACAGGGGTCATTACACCACTGTTTTCCACAGGCTGAGCAGCCCTCACTGTGACACGTAAATTGATCTTAATGTGTAAAATCTTTCTAGTGCCCCTTTAATGTTATATGGCAGAAGATGGAATAAATAAGAAGGTGTTTATGTGGAAAAAATCACACAGTCCTCTGTGGGCAAAAGAGCTTCACTCAGTCTTTAAGGAGGTGGTTATGCTGTATATCTAAAGGAATCATTAATGTTGCTATGTTAATATTATTAAAAGTCAGGTTTTATTGACATTTAAAGAAAAATAAAATATGTTAGTATGTACAGTATGTGTATATCAAATGAAAGTTCTGAATCATACGTCACATCTTGTTTATGTAGAAGCTTAAATACTTTAGTAGATGTTATTCCTGCTGACATTGAGGTTGGCAGATTAAAAAATATTCTGGAGACAAACACTGTGTACTCTGATTTGGGAGATGTGGAAAGTGAGTCCCATTTTCTTATAAATAAACTGTAAAATTATGATGATTTCAGACAGTTAATTTTCCATGAAATGCCTAGACAAAACCCTGAAATATTCTGGTGTATATATGACCAAACATGACAAAGGTTGTTTAATTTGAATGCGTTTCAGTTGGCTAACTTTTTCAAGAGCCTGGAAAAGAAGGAAAGATTTCTCCAGCACTATACACTGTAGTAAATGTTTTGTCAGTGATATGGGAATTTATTGTAATAAAGTTCTAAAGATTTGAACGTGAAAGCTGGCTATTTATTTTTGGACTTATCTATTGTTTGAAGATGTTTACACAGAACTCGGGGTTCTTTTTGTTTTGCCTGGGCATAGTTGTCATAGATTCACTGATGTTATCAATGTTTTCAAATTACATTATTTATAGCCAACTCTGTGACTTCACAGGTTTTTCAGCGATGTCGTGCTTGACACTGGGAATTCCCCACTGCAACAGAAAACAGTCTGCAGCTACAACAGAACTGGCTAGTTGTCGGTTCCACAGCAATGCCCATAATGCCATCACCCTTCAGTTATGAACAGACAGATTTAAAAAATTTAAAACATGCGCTTACTCTTTATCCAAGTGCTTCACCACATCTACACGTTGGATCCCGTCCAACTTATACAGCCTTTCAGCGAGGCGACAGGCCATCTCTCTCTCCACCTCACCTCCATTCATATGATTCATATGAGGCACGGCTGTCTCAGGGGGCTTGGGTTGTTCTCCATTTGCCACCACTGTTTGTACATCACCATCCTCCGAACCTCCTACTTCTTCAGCCTGATGTAGCGTCTCGGCCTGTGTGCCCACCTGATTTAAATCAGCCTCTGCTGTCTGCTGTGTGACTTCAGTCTCAGGAGACAGCTGCTCTGTTGTTTCTGACTCATCTGAATTCTCTGGTTGCAGAAGCTGCTCGGAGAGGGTTGGCAGGGACTGCTCATTCTGCTCTGTCGGCTCAGTCTGTTCTGGCTGCTCTGCAACTTCGGTGTCTTCAGCTTCAGCACAGACCGTCTGCTCTGACTGAGTAGACTCCTCTGTCTGCTCTGCAGTTTCAGGTTGGGCGGGCTGTTCTGTCAGCTCCATCTGTGCTGACTGTTCCAGAGGTTGTGATTGTACTAACTGCTCAGAGATTTCAGAGTGTTGCTCCTCTATCTGATGTGACACCTCTGTTTGGATCTGCTCGGGCTCTTCTGTCATTTCCAGCTGCTCGGACTCAGGGTGTTCAGGTTGCGGTGACGCCTCTCTCTCCGGTGAAGTTGTCTGGTCACAATCCTGTTGCTCTAAACAACTTATCTCCTCCAGTTTTTCAGTCAGCTCTAGTATGTCTTGTGAGTTTTCTATTTTCTCTGCATTTTCTGCCTCCTCTATTGATGCTTCTTCTTTGTTGTCCGCAGCCTCTGACTGTTCAGGGTCCACGTTATAATCTACATCTTTACACATTTCTGGCTCTTCAATTTGACCAGTGGGTTCTTCATGTAACTGTTCCAGTATCTCTATATCCTCTTCAGTTCCTGAGTGGCCACTTTCCTCTAAAACCTCTGACTGTTGCAGATCACTTAGCTTATCTGGGCTTTGGGTTAGTCCAGTATCATCAGATTGTAGTGGCTCTGCAGAAACCTCCCTACAAAGAGGGGAGGAAACATGCAATGTAGTCAGTGTTATATTTGCACACAATGCTGTGAAACGAATTAACATAATGAAAGCATTTACTTTTAGTACACACTTCCTGTTCCCCTTTTAATGATACTCACACATAACTCAGACAACTGACAGTTTTTGCCTCTTCACCATCACCAGTACAGGTCACGTTTGTCACAATCTGCTCCTCTTCTTCTTTTTCACCTCCCTCCTCATTCTCTTCTTCAATCTCTACACCATTTGCTGAAGTTTGCTGTTCCTCTGAGTCTCCTTGTCCAGTCAGCAGAATGCTGGGCTCCTCCTGTTCCTCTTCTAGTTTTAAATCTACAATACTTTCCGCCTCATCCTCTGTTCCTTCAATCGTCTCAAGAGTATCAATTACGTCCACAGTTTCAACAGGATCTGACGTTGATGAGTCTCCCTCCTCTTCTCCTGCGTCTGCGCTCAGTGGGATTTCTGGGAGATTTTGCAGAGAGATGTGAACATCACAGTTTTGTAGTAAAATCTCCCCTTCTTTTTCATTTTGATCAAAATACTCAAACCACTACAAATGCAACAATAAACAAGAATCACAAGTGTATTCTCAAACTGAACAACAAATATAAAGACATATATAAAGGTGTTGCTCTGAGTAATACGCACCATTGTCTAACAACTCGTGCGTTGAATCCTTTTCCTGTGTCACCAGCTCTTGTACATCGGCAGCATCACATGGCTGGAAATTGCAACACAGGGCCATCGATCATTAGCATGAGATGTGTGAGAAAAACTTGTGATCACCAGTGGGTTCATGAGTAGGTAGTAACAATCAGCCTCATCTGACTAACATGATGTCTACTCTATTCCTCCCACTTCTAACCCAAACAAGGACCTAAAGTTTGAGGTGGTGAGGTTAAAGCCAAGCATATGCTCAGTGAGGGAAGGTTTAATGACACAGGAAACTGTATCTAAAAGGTGTATACAGACACAGAAACAGACAAAAATCTAAATAATGACAGTATTACATCGCTATTCATACAGTACTTACCTCAGAGCTGTTTCCTGTCCATTCTACATTAGAGTTCGGAAGCTGTGAATCAAACCCATCGAGTTCCTCTCTCTCCCCCTGCATGAGAGGCTCAGGCTCATTATCATCGTCAGATTGGTGAAGTGACAGGGAAGTGGTATCTAGACTCGTCATGCCACCATAATTCAGCTCATTCGCCAAGCTCCCGTCAGTCATGAGTGAAGGCGTCTCTGTAAAGGGACCGGGTATGTCCCACTGTACTGTGGCAAAAGAAAGCCGAGGACTGGTACAGCTCATGGAGCGTACTGGCCATATTATTTGCTCCCACTGTTCTGCCTCCTCAGGAGTCTCTTGTGCTGCCTTCGGGGTGAGATTGAGTTGATCTGTCCCATGTGCCTGGTTTATCTGCACCTCTGTCATGCCCCAAACAATGGCCTCCTGTTCTCCATTGATGTACTGGTGCTCTGTAGAGGTCCATGAGTCTTGTTGGGGTTCCTGCAGGACTGAATCTGTATGATCTGGCAGAGAGGAGCACAAGCTTTCCTCCTCCATTAGCGTCTCTCTCAGTTAGTTCCGTTTTTTTTTTCTTTTTTTTCTTTTTGAGGTTTTTGTGGATTTTGGTAAAAGACGCTGTAGCTGCAAATGTTGCCTTATTACAAAATGTCTTCCTCTGCTATATGAAGTTCATTTGGATGTTCATTTTGTAAGGCTGCATAAATCTGAAATCCCAAGTCATGTTCCAACTTCCAGCGGCGCCATTCACATATCTGTAACAAAAGAAAGAACCCATTAATGTTCAAAAATATTTAACCACACCCCCATGTTAAGCAGCACAAGAAAAATTTGCTCGAATCTTGGGTCAGACAGGCCCTGATGTTGCCTAACAAAAACCAAACTGTTCTGTTAAGCTAACTCTTCATGAACTATCTGAATACCACTTTAAAAAAAACTTTTCGGGGAACCTCCAGCAGGAACATCTGATAGCTGATGGACAAAAGAAGCCATTCATAACCCTCTACTATATTTGGTTGTAGAGTGATAGGGATGAGCTCTGTATTTTTCTATTCATCTGTGAGAAAGAGTTGATTTAAAACTACAGGGGACAGCATTTGAAATTACAAGCATCACTCTGACAAAAATATTCCACTGACCCACCACGTAATCTAGTTTTAGTCCAAGATTTTTTAGCCCATCACGATCATTTGTCAAATTTCTTAATTTCTTGGCATGGCATTGCAGATGTGCAGTGCAACAAACTTTGAGTGAAATATCACAAAAGCTTGTTTGCACTTCCTGACCACAGACGTACAAAATCAGCACAGCAAGTGAGCAAGAGAGACAGAAAGAAAGAGAGGCAGAGAGACAGAGGTGTATGTGTGGGGATTAAGAAAGGAGGCAGAGGGTGGGGTTGAAGGGTTGACTCTGGTGAGCAGTTTAACTGTCTACGCTATGTTTATCATTTTTATCATGGTGCTGCACAGGGACCATGGATGATGGATGAAGCCGTGTTGAACCCTAAACTTGTAGCCATGGTGTGCTGTCAACACAAACCAAGGGCATCTTTTCAAGTGAACAGTGAAACAGTTATGTCAACAGTTAAAACATCATCTTATTCTTTTCTGCTTCATTTAATCTTAGATTTGATCGCAGATTCATCTATATCTCCCTCTCTCTGTCACACTTTTTTTCTATACCTATCCGTCTGTCTTCATTATTCTATTCACGTCATATAACCAACATCCGGGACAGACTTTGACCACATTTCCTGTGTGGGTGCTCACTTCTCAGTTCCTGTCAGGGTGCAACAAGTGCTACAGTATATGTTCGACAGTTAACAAGGATTAGCAACAGAGGATCATCTGTAAACACTGTGTTGGAAACAAAATGAGTGGAGATACTGAAACTTTACAAACTGCAAAGTGTAAATGCAAAATTGTCTCTCTTGATGTTTCCACTTTAAAAGACTGAATTTCAAAATAATTTGGGGCATTCCAACATTATCCAGCACTGATTATAATCTCTCACAGCTCTTTCAAAAAATATTGAGCGTTTCACATGATAACATGGTTAATCTTCTGTGTGTGATGGTATCTTTGGCAGCATTGTTGATACTAAAAACTGTAGCTGAATGCTCAAATGACTCTGGAGATCTCCAGAAACATTTTTCAGGGTCCAAAGAGAGAACACAAATAAATCAGGACACTTTCAGGCAAATATAAAATTGCTCAGACAAAATGTAGTTTACCTTAAATGCAGATCGCCATGAGAAGCTGCTAACAATGCATGGGAAGCTTTTACAGCAAGTCACACTGGAGAGGATGCTTAAAACGTTAAAGCAGAAGTACAAATATATTTTAAAAACATCCCAGAGAGAACAAAATAAAAAGAGGAACACAGCCACTCTGGGTACAGTGAAAGTTGTGAAATGAGTTATAAATGTATGCATGTGCAATAATAGAATTTGTCTACAGAGGATAAACACTGCCTAGTATTTCATTCATTACTATCAGTGAACATGGCACAGACATAAACTTGAACATTTTCAAACCTCAAAGAGCTAAAATAAAATCTCATTAAGAGGAATCTTTTCAACTGTGATGCATGACTTACCCCTTCCAGGCTCTTTAAAGCAACATCATATGATCAGCCGGCTTGTGAGGTTTTAAGTCAAGTCTTGTGGGAGGGTAAGACACACCACTGTGTTACACTGGGTTGATACTGCTGTCAAAGAGCTGTGCCTTTACAGACACATTCATCCACACACGCATACAAATACCCCTCAGTTGATTGTGTCTGAACCTGCTGCGCACAACAAACCACCCTCACATCCGCTCTTTTAAAGGCAGGCAGCCTCTCAGTCTGTGGTGTCGCATAAAGATGCATGCAAGTCACAAGTCCTAGTCTGGACCAAGTCCCCCCCCCCTCCCCCCCTTCCTGTCCATTTTGGAGAGATCAAGATCAGACTTCCGTCAACCTTCGTCCTGTTTGCCTCTCTGCAGCTATGGCTGGGGGGAAAAAAGGGTGAATATTTAGAGGAGGGTAAGAAGGGGAAAGCTGCTGAATGGCAACAAAGAGGAAGAAAAAGGTACATCGTGATTGGCAGATGACTCAAGAGCTCAGAGACACCTGAGAGGCCTCGGCCCACGCCCACTGCCCTGCAGGCATGCAAGCATACATATAGGTCAGGTGAGAGGAGTGGCTTAGTTTCATTCCTGCAAATGAAAGCAGGAGCAATGTGGTAAAACCAGAAGTTGAACAGATTCAATGTGCACATCATAGCTGAGGGTAATGTTGGTGTACTTCCTGGTTTCTGGCTGTGCACAGAAATTCCTTTAACAACACTGCACATTTCTTTTACTATTACAATCATTATCATCATAATTATATTAGATTTATTTTTTCATTTTGCCTGTTTAATTTCGGTAGCTAACCACTTAAAGACAATAAAAACAGTTTGAGCTTTACTGACAAATTAGCATAAATAAAATTATTTACATGATTTGCATCAGTTACAAAATCATTAGCAGCAGCATTTAGCATCATTTTTAGCTAAACTAGTAGCATTTTCATACAAATTATTACTATTAGCACTGTTATTAACTTGCTGCAATTAGCTATAAGTACTTTAGCTGGTTGTAGAAGCCTTTAGTTAACTAAGTAATATTACGTAACGTCGTTATTCATCACATGTCCATCATTACTAGCTTTTCTATTGATGTACCTAAGTGTAAACAGTGTCATTAGCACGACTAGCATTCAGATAAACGTCGGTATTAAAACATTAGCATTACCTAGCATTAATGTGAGCGTCCTTGCTAGTAGTTGTTGTAGCTGGTTTTGTAGTAGTGGTACTAGTAGTATTATTAGTAGTAATCTAATAGTGCTGCTGGGGTTTTGCAGTTTTTCTTATTGTTATTTACACACCATCATCACCGTGATTATTTGTGTGGGTCACAGTAACGTCTGCCGGGGCCCAAGTTAGTCCAGCGGTGTCACGCCACACCGCTAGGGGCGCTGCGGGCTGGCCTGGGAGCTAAAAGGCAGCTGGTCTACACCGTCACTCTCCTGCGCCTGTCCCCGCTTTGTTTGTTCCGCACACGGCAGCAGAGCAGCCGCACACACCCACCTTATTTGTATGTTTTTTTGTTCCAGATACTTTCAAAATACTTTCAGGTCGAACATGGCAAACGACCTGAAAAATTTCCTGGAGTCGTCTCTGAATGAGATCTTCAAAGCCACAGTGAGCGACATCCTGGACTCAGTGGACCGGACCCTGTCTGAGTACCAGGGCACGATACACAGGATCGAGTCTGAAAACGAGGGCCTGAAGAGGCTGCTGCGTGCACACAAGAGCAGGGAGTCTGCAGAGAGAGTTGGTAAATACCGGAGAGTGCAGCTTCATGCAGTCACTGACCTTTTGTTTAAGCTTGTCCCGCAGAGTCAGCAAACTGTGGCCGTGCATGTCTGTTTATGTAGATGTAAATTAAGGTAGCAGTACTACAGTAAACAGACAGCAAAGAGACGTAAACAATGCTGCATTCACTTCGTTCAAAGCTGATTAATCAACTGAAAATTAACCGGCAACTGTTTTGTCAGTTGATTAATTGTTCCAGTCATTTTTTAAGCAGGTTTTGGGCTGTTGGTCAGATAAAACAACCAATTTGAACACATAACCATGGCCTTTTTTATAATTACCATTTTATCATTTTCTGACATTTTGTAGACAAATTGTTAATTGAATAATGAAAATAAGTGTTGGTTTATGAGGTAGGAAATAGGCATAATAATGAATGTGTAATGCAGGACTTAGTATACTGTAACAAGACTATCACAATATCCTGCCTGTACTAATGATTATAGTACAGCATAAGTACATGGTCCCTCATAAATACATTTAATAAACTAAACTAAGAAGTAATTCTTCAGTGCACACTAAATCACAATATGTGTTCCTGTAATGTAACCCTACAATGTCAGTAAAAATTTTTCAAACATCAATCAATCAATCAGCTGAAATCAATCACACTTTTTTATTTATTGTATTATGTAGAAAAACCAGCCCACAGACATAAAGATCACGTGTATGTATGCATGGAAGGAAATGCAGCATCAGATAATATTTTGATGAGCTTCACACTATTTTATTTAATGTTAAACCTACTAGTAAGAAGTCTCTTCATTATGTTTATTGTCAGCTTTGTTTCAGTTTTGTTTTCTGGCCTGCAATGCCACTCAGTTCCACTTCATGTCCTACTGCAACAGTCAGCTGTTTTCAGAAAAAAGATGTAACCTACTGTACACTGTTTGTCTAGCCCCAAACCGATAAACAGAGAAAGATAGCATCTAGCTGGTGAACATGGTGGAGCATTTAGCAGCTAAAGAGGATATTTCCCTTGGGATTTAGTGGAGACAAAAACAGCTAAACAGAGAATATTGGAGTTACATTTGTTAGGTGGCCAGAAACACAACTCTAAATGAATGCATATGTTGCTTTTGATATGTAAAAAAAAAAAAAAAGCAGACATAACTTAATGTGCCAGTGTTTTGAGCTTGTTCTGCTGTGCCCCAGTGGCAAAAAAAAAAAAAATAGTGAATGCAGCTTTAATTAATTATGATCCTACAGTGTCATTCAGTGAATTTTAAAGTACTGCTATCAACTAATCAATTATTTTAGTTAGTTTAGGACATGCATAACTCAAAGTCACAGCCTGTACTGTTAAGCTCATTATTTTGGCCTTGAATTTTCACAGATGCCCTTGAACAAGATGCCACAGAAAAGCTTTTGACCTCAGAATGGAGCAGCGGTCCGATCAGCTCCACCCAGGGCACGTTCAAAATGTCCATATGCAGCAGTGACAAGAAGAGCTGCAGGAGGAAGCACAAAGACAAGCTGAGGGATAGCATGTCCCCTGCCTCCTTCTTTCTACAGACTAATCAAAATGTTGAACAACCATGTGTGAACACCTCAGAGGTATGTATGCCCACACAAACCTTGGTATCTGTAAAAGCAGAGCCTGGCTTGGATGAAAACAGTGCTATTGACCTCTCCCAGCCTTCATCTGTTCTCAATCTGACAATGAGGCCAGTAAAAGATGAGAGCACAGAGGTTTGTTGTGACAGTCAAAATGCATATGCACCTCTGCTGCCATCTTCAGGCGCTGAACAAGACTCCAGAGGCAGCGACAGTGAAGTTAAAGTCACCATCGTTTCCGACAGCCACATGCAGGATGGACAGTCCATTAAGACAGAGGACGAGGAGCAGAACGGGGTGTTGCAGTATGGTGATGATGACAGTTTCTCTAAGCAGGAGTTGAGATATTATCCTGAATCACAAAGAGATCCTGAGGGGGCGAGCAGAGAGGTTTCGGAGCCAGAGGTGGAGACACATAAGGAAAATGATTCACTCGCTGTTCCTGCTGATGAGTTTTTGGAGATCCGTGACAACTTTTTACGCTGTCCCAGCTGTCCCAAAACATTTAGTCGAGCAACCTCGCTCAACATTCACATGAAGACTCACAGCAGCGAGAAGGTCCACAGCTGCAGCTACTGTGGTAAACGCTTCGGCCGGGCTGATCTCCTCAAATCCCACAAGCGTACCCACACAGGAGAAAGACCCTATAGCTGCAACATCTGCAGTAAAACATACGCGCATCCCAGTCAGCTCAGGATACACAAACGCATACACACTGGAGAGAAACCGTATTCCTGCTCGCACTGCGGGAAGCGCTTCAACGAGCACAACCAGCTCAAAGTCCACTTGCGGACTCACACCGGGGAGAGGCCTTACAGTTGCCAGGAGTGCGGCAAAACATTCAGCAACGCAGGAAACCTGCGTATACACGAGAGGATCCACACTGGCGAGAAGCCGTACTGCTGCGCTCAGTGTGGGAAAAGGTTCAACGGCTTGGGTGACCTCAAAACACATTACAGGATTCACACTGGAGAGAGGCCCTACAGCTGCGAGCTGTGTAAGAAGACCTTCAGCCAGGCGGGCCACCTGACCATACACATGCGGATGCACACGGGAGAGAGACCGTACAGCTGCAGTGAGTGTGGCAAGAAGTTTACGGTGGCCAGCAGCCTTAAACTGCACCAGAGGACTCACACGGGAGAGAAGGAGTACAGCTGCTCGTACTGCAGCAAGAGCTTCAGCAGGTCGGGCCACCTGAAGAGACACGAGCTGGTCCACACCAAAGAGAAGGTCTTCCTCTGCAGCCAGTGTGGAAAGACCTACACGGACCAGTCCTCCCTTAAAAAACATTTGAAGATGCACGCGGCCAAGGAGCAGAAGGCTCAGTGCAAGGGAAGCACCAGCAAGGCTGAAACAAACCCAGTCTGACCGGCGGCCTCGGAGACACTTTCAGACACTGATAGAAATACGAACCAAATTGTTAAAGTTGAATAATATAAAAGCTAAGATTCAAAATCTACTGACTACTTCAAAACCACACCTCACAGCCTACATCTGCAGATGGAGCTCGCTTATTTGTCACGGAGATGATGGAGAGCACTACGTTGTTGAAACGGCAAGGACACTGAACACGAGGATGAATGGACACCAGAAACCAGCTGTGTGATGAGTAACAGATTCCTGAGTTTGAGTGGTTATCAGACGCCAAAACACTGCACTACGGTTTATAATACTATGCATTTTTTCCTGCTGGAGCTGCAGTGGCCTCATTGAGATGAATGCCGTCTTCACACAGGGGTACTGTCGGTCTGAACACAGTCTAAAGCTGCGTTAGATTACTGTGTAAAGTCAACATTGCATTTCTACTGTTTACTGTGTGATGGTCATGACAAAATATTAAATAGTTGCCGCTGTGGTGGAGTTGTAAAATCAACAGAAGCTTTCGTGCAGTGGTTTGATGTCTGATAAGCCATCTGGACTTCCTGCATCATAATTCATTGTCTCCCTGATAGCTGTAAAAAGACACCCCCCCTAATGTAGCCCCCTGTGCTGTTTCAACACAGGGCTGACTATTTAGCAATGATTAATTATTTAATTTTGATTGATTAACTCTAATATTCTTCTTGTAGGCATCTCTCTCACAGTGTAAGAGATACAGGCAGAAAAAAAAGGACTCTAAAATAACGTTAAAACCTGCTGTATGTTACCAAAATACTGATTATATGTTTATGAAATGCTTTACAAGAAAATAAAAATGACTGAATGTCTGTCAGATCGCCAGGGTGTGATCGTTCACCTTGCTGATGTGTCTTTGAGCAAGACACTGCATCCCAGGTCCAGGTTTACGTTGTGTTGTCCTGACCTTTGACCTTCCTGTGAGAGAAAAAAATGAAAATTTCCCTACAGGGTTGAGTAAAAAAATTTGAATCTTAATTGTTTTAGAAGTAAGGTGCTTCTACATACATTTATACACTTTGTAGCCAGAGAGTTAGAAATGTTGTACCGCTCAGTGATGTAAGGTGAAGACCATTAATATAATGCTGTATATAGCTTTAATTATACAGTCCGCTGTCTGATCTATTGAACTGACAAGAATGTATTTGTGTAATAATATTACTGAAAATAATGTTACTGCAAACATTCAGTATCGAGCGACCAGCTTTCAGTAGTGTAAGCCATGCTGATCTCAAATAATGTCGAGCTTCTCGTGGAGTTGTTTTAGGTTTTTCCCTGTGGTACCATCTCTTACCATGAATAATGTGCAAGTGACACACGCTGGAGTAAAATCTCATGTTCATGATCATAGGGCTACTGTTCATTGTGGCAACTGGTTGATATACCTGCATAGCAATGTATATTAAACTGAGTGTTTGCTACTAGGATTTTATTGTGATTTACTTCTGTGTGATTTGTGTCTAAATTAAAGAGAAACATTAACCAAAACATTTTTTTTTGTCTTATTTACGCTTTACAGATCTGCTTTCTGTGAGGTTTTTTTTTTTACACATTTGGTCCAACCGGAAAAGAAAATATGAGTATACACATTATATAAAAGTGCCTCTCCGTCACTCACACACACACACACACACACACACACACACAGAGAAGTACAACGGAGGACACTTAATAGTCCAAATGTGTGTTGCCTAACCATAAATCCACAGTGATGGAAATTAGACAGAAGTTTTTTGATGCTCTGATGAACCATCAGATGTTTCAGCAGCATTACAGTTTATAGATACTCTTAGATATTTTCAAAGGTGAAAAAATGATGGCGTGATAGACAAGAACGCTACATGTTAAAAGTTAGTCATCTCAGTAGCATTATGAAACATGCTTGGATCGTAGGTGCTTGAGGTGTGAAAATGTAGCATATTACTGAGAGGCATTTTGAAGGTTCAGTTCAAATGACAAATGACAAAAGGCATATTTTTCCACCCAACTCTAGTGCGGCCTGTCTAGTGATGTAGATAGTTTTAATTTACATAGTTTTGACTGAGATTTCCCCAGTGCAGCGGAGATGAATGGAATTCATTATGTGTTCAAAACACGCTGTCAGCTGTTTTCAGAGGAGCTATTTCTTCATTATAATGAAGCTATCAAAGGTCTGTGGATTATTCAGAGTAACCAGGGCATTATTCGGGAAAGACAAGCGTAATCTTTGAATATTTTAATCAGCACAAAATAAATTCCATTCCATTTCTAATTCTCAGGGCTGTTGAGGCAACTAATGATTATTTTCATTATCAATTACTCTGTCAATTATTAATTAATTGCTTTGTCTGAAAATTGAAAAAATATTGTGGAAAAGGCCCGTAACGATTTCCAAGAGCCCACAGTAACATCTTCAAATTGTTTTTTCAGTTTGAAAACCAAAAAATATTGAGTTTAGAGGAATATCCTCACATCTGAGCAGTTGGACGCAGCTAATATTTGTAATTTCATGCTTGAAAAATCAATCAATAATCAGAATAGTAGAAGATGAATTTATATTGTTCAACCACGTTGATTAATTGACTTATCACTTCATTTCTAGTATCTCTAAAATGGAACAAAAACAAGTCTGTATGGCTTCATACCACCAGAGTTCACTGAGTGCTGCCGTGCTGCTGCTGATTATGTTTGTGCATATTCTCTCATAGTTAAGTTATCATAACAGACCCAGACCCTAGGACCGCTGCACAGTACATATTTTATTTACTGGCATTTGTCAATATCTAATAAAGCAAGAACATAACCTATTCTCATGTATTTCACTATATCAACGCATTTATACAGCAAACTTTTGTAGTTAAAAAAAAATAAGAAAATATATAAAACTTCCCTATTGGATATGAGTCGTGCTGGTCTGACAACAGTTGAGGCTCTGTGGCAGCTTTTCTTTGGACAGGTAGAGCATGGGCTGGATGGTGCTGCTGAAGTCCATCAAGCCAAAGGCGACATAGTGAATATAGCAACGAAACACATCGGGAGAGAAGTAGTCCTGGAAGGGGAACAATGCGACAGGTGGGAAGTAGTTGAACACTATGATGGCCAGGATGATGAGGACCATTTTGAAGGCTCTCTTCTTCACAGGATGCATCTCGTCTCTGCCGGGCCCGGACTGCCGCAGCGCCCAGAGAATCGCAATGTTGCAGAAGACCATGAAGGCGAACGCTGCAAGGATCATCGCCGTGAAGACCTTCTCAAAGTTGACAATGTTGCCTACACATTTAGCAGCGGCGTAGGCCAGAGTGATCAGCCAGACCACCATGGCCAGGACTGCTCTGTGCTGGCGGTCCTTGAGCTCGGTGAAGGTGATGGGGTGGACCACAGCTACGTACCGGTCCAGGCAGATGCAGGAGAGGAAGAGTGGTGAGGAGTCTTTCATGCCGTAGAAGAAGCGCAGGACGTACCAGGTGCTGCTGGTGGTGAGGAAGACGATGTTGGCCAGCTCCAGAGGAGGGATGAGACAGAACAGTACGTCTAGAATCGCCAGATGAAGGATGAAGATATCTGATGTGGAGGAGTCGCCCTTGTTCTTGTGGATGAGCCACAGCACCATGAGGTTGGCCGGGATGCCCAGGAACATGTTAATAAACTGCAGGGCCAGGTACCAAATGAGAACAGCGGGCATGTCTTTGCAACGCTCGTACACCGTCTTCTCTTCAAAGGTGTAGTTGATGGGTCTGTGAGAGACGAAGAGCACGGAGGAGTTGATGTATAAAACCTCCATGACGGCCAGAAACAGAGAGTGAAGTGGACAGAGGACACCAGCCGGAGGAACAGAGATCTGTCTGACAAACACATTAGGTTCTGTTGTTAGAGACAAAAGACAAACTAAAACTGGTTTGATACTGATAAAACTGATAAAACATGAATATTTTGATGTTTTACTAAACATCATTTGTGTTATTGTGATATCAGAATTTAACTTAAATGTGTTGCTTTTCTTGGTCTTAAAGGCAACACAATAACTCATAACTTCGAAAGTGAAACGAAATGAAAGTGTTCCACCGTATCTATTGTATGTCTGTCAGAGGACATATCACATGTTAACTCATTAATATGGGGGCTCTGAGTCAGCTCTGCCCTGTCTCTGAGTATCAGTGTTAGTGGTAGTGAACTCACACCTTTAATTTGCACTTCCCTTAAACGGCCTCTGCTAAAAAAAGAAATGCTCCACTCACTGAGCAAAGTGTACTCATGATACAGTAGACTACAGTAACAATAAAAGTATAAAAAGTTTAAGATAAAAATTATAAAGAAAAACGTATATTTTAACAGTTGATGTAGTGGATCAAAAATAAAAAGGCGAACATAAGATAGTGTTAATTCATTAGTGGAATAAAAGATGTTGCATTAAGAAAAAAACCCCTCTTAAGATACACAATTAAAGTGCATTTTTCAAAATGTACATTATTTTTTCATCGAGTTTTGTTTTGTTAATGAAGCCTCTTACCTTTATGTGGTAATTAGTGTTCCACTGAACTAATCTCCTCTGCCCTCTAAGTTTCACCGTCACACTGACTCCCAAGCCCATTTCTTTTTCAGACAGCGCTGTAGAGCTGAGTGACATGACTACATGTTGACGTGACTTTAAAGGACTCACAGAATTGTTTGCAAAGTGTTCCTACATGTTTCCTCCGGGTCAACATGCGTCATATTCCATTATCTCTGTATCTAAGGGTGACATGTAAATGTGCAACCTGACTATGAACACAGCATCGTCTTCTACAGAACATTAGAACTAATAAAGTCTGTGGTGCCAGATTATTGCCACAGTAAAGGACCTGGCTAGAGGACAACATTACTCACCCAATGCAGAAGAGACTCATGAAAAATGGCAGTGCTGGAGGTCAGGAGTTACCGTTTTATGCAAAATGACACTCACCTGTTCAACAGGATACTGCAGCACCTTCCTAACGTGACTGGTGTCCACACTCTCCACCTAATCCTTGCGACTCCTGCTCAAGTCTGACCTAGTGTGATCAAATGCTGAGCCCCTCTCCTTAAAATGAATGGAAAACACCTTTTGGAAGATGACCCAACACTTCTGGGATCCTGCTCCATCTGATCATCCAATCGCAGCGTCGAGACGAGGGTGTGGAAGCTGAAGATCTCCCCCTGGATGCCATAATGTCTTGTTTGGCCCCTGTACATCCATCGCACCTTAAAAATGAACAAATTAAATAATCTTTAAACAACGAGGAGGATAATCACTTAAATAATGTGAAAGTGTAAAAGTGAGTGGGGGGTGGGGGGGTTGAACTGAAATTTAAAACAGGTTCATGTGGAGGACGTGTTGTGGCAAGCCATCATCCATTCACACCGATTGGCAATGATGCAACAAACCAATGGTGCCTGACGGAAAAATCGGCAGTAAACAACTGATGCAACAGAACAGAAAATCACTTCTGATTCACTTCAGTGTAACGATGTGTAATATGTTACGTGAGGCGGACATGTTTCGAGGAGTGATGTCTGTCGGTGGGGTTTGCTCTTCAGCCAATGTGCAGAGGAGGGACTGGAAACTACAGATCACTTCATCATACTTCACCGTCGCAGTCTGTATGTGACAGTGTTTTTCTATGCGTCAGGGTGTTAACGTCATTTACACATCATCCGCTGTTTTTCAGGGGCTAAACAATGACCCCTCAGGTGACCTTTGACCTCTTAGGCCTATTCTTTAGAGACAGTGAAAAGACTGCTGTGTGGCTCAGACTCATTCTACAGCATGCAGTTACTAAATCATCATTCTTTATGTTAATTAACATTGTCAATATATAATAATCTGTGAACGTTACAGTAAAGGCCTGTGGATTATTTTATCATTCATCACTTCATTACAGGTTATGGTGCATTGCTGGCGTTACAGTGTGTTGTGTGTTTGAACAGCTTGACGGCCCGTCTGTTGAAACCCGACTCAGGTTTGTTTTCCTTTGTGCGTGTCTTTGAGCCTGTTTGTATTGGTGTCGGGTTCACAGGACATGTGTTTCCATCCTATAAGGTAGAAGAGTCTCACAGGTTTGTTAAATTCTGCATCGCAGTGGAAACACACACTGCAGCAGCAGCAGCAGCAGCAGCAGCAGCAGCACGCAACTGCTTTTGTCCTAACAGGCCCCATTTGAGAGATCAGAGGAGCTTTTTGATGTTGTAATTTCATGTTGCTGGATATTTCAATGAAGATGATTTTTGCAGATTAGTATTTTACCACGACAAACAGTGGTACAAATGTTAAAATGGTTATCTTTGTCATTATGGGGAACCTTGTTAGATCATAATCCAACAGAAAACACCAGTCTGCTGTACAGGGATTCAAAGAGAGGTGTACAAAATGTTGTTTAGCAGCTATTTTGTGAGATTTTGATCAAATAGTAGATAGTAAACCCTTGTATCGACTCAGCTACGTATTCCTGAGCATGAAACATATAGACTATATACAGTATATATAACATACTGGCAGTGAGAGCGAAGGAAAGAAGGAAGTAAGGTTAACCATCACACAACTGTATTTACTGAGGATAAATGAGCTCAAATATCCAAAGTTAAGTTAAAGACCCCCTCCAGACATGTTTTAAGACATGTATAAAATTGTAAATTGTATTGCTTTCAATAATAGTTTGGGTCTGTTAGAGTTTCTCCTCAAAAAACGTACTAGTTAAAACCTGAAAATCTGTTTTCCCAACCCCTTTGTTTTTTTAACAACACATTTTTGTATTTCTGTATTTGTCCGTGCACTTGTTAGTGGTTTGATGTGGGTGGGGCTCAGGTGTGAAAAATGTCATGCACTCTTGAGCACAGGTCAGGATGTACCAGTATTTGAATCAAAACAATTCCATTTGCAAACGTCAGGATCAGTGAATAAGAGTCTGATTGTTGCCGAGCTGTTTGGTCACAAAGTCTGATCATTTCAAACTGTCCAACCTTTTCCAGTAAACGTTGCTTATTTAATCATGAATATTTATTATATTATTTATCCCTCAATCAAATATCCAAAATCTATGAATATGCAATTATTAACTGTTGGACTCATGTTTAGAGCACTGGAGGTTCAAAGTTTCCACATGACCTTTTGTTTTAGTTGGACATTGGACCAAGACCTGCTCCTTTTATGTTGTTACAACTATGTTTTATAGTTTTGTCATTCATCATCTGTTTATACAACAGCCTCCTTCTATGGGTGTCCACAGGGCGAGTTACAGTTGTTACCAATTACATTAATAAAAACTCATATCAGCTTACAACTACATTATAGTGTGTTATAAACCATATAAACAATTTCTTAACTGTTAATGTATAGAATATAAATGCTAAATGGGGGAGGTAAAGAAGTGTTACTGGTACTTTCCACCTTCAGCAGACAAATGTGACAACACCAGTGTCAGACTTCACACACACATGACTCTTCACAGTGAAGGTTAAATATATAAAACCCAAACACAGCACACACCCAGTCAAGTGCATCAAAAATGTGGGAGCAGAAAAGGGGGGAAAAAAACGAATAGTAGGAAGCTTATCTCAGGAACTGATGTACTCTCATGTTGAGCCCAAAGAGATCTGTTGGTCAAAACTCATCTATCATGACACATCTGAACAAAAAATAAAAATACTTGTATTGTTATAATTTTTAGAAGAATACAAACCTGGAGGATAGGATAGATCATCTCCGTCTTATAAGTCTGGAAAAAAGAGAAATATGAAAAAAAAAATGCACAGATTGGAAAAATATCCATTTCATAAATCTTTTATGGGCTGATTGTGTTTCTCTGATCGTGTCTAAAAAGGACACTACAAAGAATCGCAGAGCCACAGTCAGCACCGTTTGGTCATATTTATTTTTTTAACATTTTGTCAGAAGTCTGAGTACTCTCAATAGAAAGCAGAAGGAAGAGTTTCACTCACACATAATGTAGTTTGAGCAGCAAGAAACATACAATCAAACAAGTGGGAAACAGACATCAACAGTATATAACTATGTTATGTGCAGACATCCCAACAGTACCGTACAAATCCATTATAAAACTATGTTTTTTTTTCCTACCACCACCCACTAACTATATATGCCTTTTGTAAACTTGTGGATGGCTGAATGTTTTTTTCAGTTTAGTCTAAAGTCAACAGTTTCCAGGCTGATCCTGGTTAAAGGGCACGATTACAAGGACAAAATGGGTTTTTACATCTGTGCTAATGTTTAATCTCCAGGTTTCAAACAGAAATCTCTTCAGATGATAAATATCTTATAGCTGAAAATATGACCCATGCAAAGAATCCACTGTAAAGACACACAGGGGATGTAGCACTAGATAGCAAAAGTGTTTTTTTTTTGTTTTTGTTTTTTCTGACATGACATCAGAACATCTCCCAACTCGGACACATTCACCATCTACCATGTTTGTCCTCCTCAGCTCTCTTCTACGTGCAAACTTCTCTCATCTGTCTCTGCTGCAACATTTCGTAGGCTTGTAAACTGTCCTTCCATCTCGTTTCAGTCTTTTAAAAAATCCCAAAATTCATGAAAGGTCTTAACATTTAACATGCTACTATAAAATATAGTAAAACTGTTCTTCTCAGCCATTCCTCTCTCTTAGTGTTTGAAATTAAAAACCAAAAACCAATAGGTAAATGTCAGGTAAACATTATTATTATCATTTTACATTAAAAGGAAGGAAATACTGAAGACGAGGGTAAAGTGTATCTCATAATGACTGAGATTAAAGTATCAAACTTAAAAGGTTTAAACAAAAATGTAAATGATAGGTCACAGCAAGCAGATGCAGCTGATTTGTTTTCATATCAAACTGTAAGAATATGGCATTTTATTCCAACAGATACCATTCCCACTATTGTCCAATTCCTTTTTGGACCACTAAGTTAAAGTTTCTGTTTTTAGAGCTGCCTGTGCAGTCAGGCAGCAGAAGAAAAACAACAGTCTTTTGGGAGTGGGAGTGGAGATCTTGCAGATGCTGCAAGAAATGGAGAGATGGGATCTCATGGGACCCCACTCGCATCTTGATAGTGTTCCAGTCTTTTCAGCTTGGTGGGAGTGCTTGTGCGGGGAGCGTGAAGGCAGCAAGTAAGAGAGCCTTTTCGACTCTCGGGTCAAGTCATTCGGGAGTGTTCACGTCTAGGTAGTGCGTGGTTTGGTTTGGGGTGGAGTGGTGACATGCTGCAGTCGAGGGTTTCGGCGTGTCCTGGCTAAAGGTGCATCACTGCCACGAGTGGTCAGTTGGGTAAACAAAGAGTTAACTTCAGTCCTATAAAAGTTGGATCCAGACCAGCGCAGATATTTCAACATTACGTCATGATGTTTCCTAGAAACACGGTGATGTCACGATGTTGGGTGTAATTGTTTTCAGATGAAGGTGGAATCCATGGTGCTGGTGTCTTGCGCGCTGCGGGCTCGCGCCTCAAAAAGCTGCTTTATCAAGGCTGATTTCTCCTGTTCCAGCTGCGCGATGCGTTCACTCTTCTCCGTCACCTCCTTGATGAAAAAAGGGAAACGAAGTGAATGTCAGACATTACTCCTAAAGGCTACGGTGACTTATATCTATTGGCAGTTTGTAGACTGCGTTGAACCTGTGTGAGGAGTCGGTTCTGGTCCTTCAGTCTCTGGATGGCTTGTGGAGGAGCTGGAGGTGGAGGCTGGGAGTTTGCTGAGAGCGCTGCTGTCTGAGCACCACTTGAAGGAAATGACTGCCGGGAAACAAAGAGGAACTAGTGTTAAATGAAAAATCAACACCAGATATACTGTTACATATCATGTTGGTTTGTCATGGCGCGTCATAATTTACATGTTTAATTTCATAAAGCCAGTTTCCCATATCCTGCTGTGGTCGTTTCATCTTCAGACAGAGATTTCCTTGAACGCTATTTTGAGAAATATTTACTGCATTCATCTTTTGGTCAGACAAATTTTCCAGTAACAAAAAAGAAAGACTTCCTCTTGTAGCCTCCTCATGTTTCCTTGTAACAGACATGTTTTGTGTAGAACTAGGCACTGTCCACAATTTTATCTCGTAGTTTTGGCTTCCCAAATAAAAAACACAGAAACATCTTAAATTCAATTTCAAATTCAGTTCAACAAATCCTCTTTAAGTAGCTGGCAGAAATTGAAAAGATGAATGGGCCATCTGATAGAAAGAATGTTAATTACAAGAAATAAAAGCTCACTGTTGTTGATTGTTGTTTTTGTAATGTCATTTTTTTCATATTTTGTGGCCTTAACACATGCAGACTGTCCTATTTTTCTAGAAAAACCCACCTTGTAATTCTGATCACCTAAAACCTTAAAATGATGGCTCAAACAGATTATGTCTTTTGCGTTGCAAACATTCACCCACTGTAAATGTACAGCTCGCTTGTGGTGGTGGTCAGTTTAGATTTTCTCAAATCAGTCCTGCAGATTAATCTCCTCTCCGATGTCCATCTGCATTCTATGTCCCAAACACAAAATACTGCTAAACCACTACTTCCATTGATGCAGGAGCAGGGGACAGTAATTCAAACCAACACAAACGACCTGTTACATTATCTCTACATTGTGAGTTTACAATCTAGATTTATATTTAGATTGCATCTACATATCCTGGGACATTAAGGAATGTTTGACTTAACTTAGATCCCAGTGTTACCAAAGTAAAAATATGTATGGTCAGTAACACTCACCATCCCAGTGCAGGAAATAAGGTCATTAAGGCAGTGGTTGACTTCTTGCAGTTTGGGAATGAGAACATTCATGCGACTCTGATTAGTTTCTGTGAAGAAATCCTGAGAGGAGAGAACACAGAGACAAAATGAACTCAAGAAAGTGGGTAAAGGTCTGAGAAATGTCATGAAAAGGACAAGCTTAGGTACAAGGAGATCAGTTTGAAATAGTGATTAAGGAAAAGATTACACAACTCAAACAAAAACACACCAAAACATGTATTAACTCTGGCTGGTACTTTACTCTGTCAGGTATACCTACGTTCCCCTTAACCTGCCTCATCTAGCTATTCAGTTTCACATTTCCCAGAATACCTGTGTGAAAGTGACAACCTGAACTAAAGGCATGCTAAACGTTTGGACTGTCAGTGGGGAGAGGGAGAGCCCAGACAATCGAATACTTATAGTTTAAATAATATCTCTAGGCAGGACATGAACAGCAGTAAATTTAACTTTGCATTAAATTTTCTCTATTTGTTTTTTAAACAATCAGACAAGTAAAATCTAAACGAACAGCATGAGAGAGAAGAATCAAAAAACATGATTTTTTTCTGTACTTGAGAACATATTCTTGTGCAGCCTCTAGTACACACAGGAGTAAAAACCATGGCTCTATACTAGAGTTCATGCTAGATGTTGATTGTATTGTTTGTTGTTTGTGTTGCGTTCTATTTTGTCGTTTGACTTGGGAATATGATAAAAGTTAAGTTCAAAAATTATAAATACGTATTGTGCGTGGGATGATGTAATATCGTCTGTATTTGGCCAGTTGTTCATACCATTAAAAAACAACAAAATACAACAGGCTGTTGTATGGTAGCTTTTTAGCTTTGAGAGTCTCAGACCAGCGCCTGAACTGACCGTGCAGTGGGAGCTCTGGCCGACCTGCCGCTGTCTCTCTGTGACATTGTGGATTTGGCCCTGGTACCAGTCTCGGGCCCGCTCCACAACTTCCAGGCCCGCCAGCAGAGAGTCCTTCTCCTGCTCCAGCTCTTTCATTTGCTTCAACTATGTGAGAGAGAAGTTAAAAAGGATGGTATGTTGAGGAAAGGAACAGGAAAGGAGTAAAATGGTGGAAGAGGAAGGAGAAAAATTCAATTAAGAACACACAACATCAAACCAGACTTCACAGAGACCCAACAGCAAAAAAAAAGCATTTAATTTTCGTATTTCCCATGCCATCACTAAGAGAGCTTTCAGACTGCTGCCAAGATTAAATCTAATCACTGATTTTGGGCTGCCAGCAGTCTGCATGGTAGACAAACTCCCATGTTTTCACAAGGGCATCTGCAGCAAACTCTTTTGTGCTGGTGGAGACAATGGCGCCATACCAATTGTGCCGGATTCTCTCCCATCCTGAACAATGTTTAGAGGAGCAATCAGTCCAGCGTCATGGCAACCGCGCAGCAACCTAAGAATGGGGCAAACAGCGGACCCACTTCAACTATGGCCACCCCAGTGTGCATGAGTGTGTGTGAAAAAGAAGAGAGAGGTGTGTTTGTTTGTGTGTGTGTGAGTGTGTGTGTGTGTGTGTGCGTGCATGTGCGTGTGCACCCCAGCAAGGCTGCATTGAGTTGTGCTGACCAGGCTGTCCATGCGGCACATTGCCACAGTGCAGGCCTCATTGCTGGCATTCAGCCACCTGGTGTGTCATCTTTCTATCCACCCATCGCTCCATTCCTCCATCCCTCCATCCCTCCGTCCCCCGTGTAGCTCAGTACATTCCACTGATCGTCGCTCATACACCAGAATACATGTTACCACGGTAAACTAAACAGAGGACGACAGATTTAAGAGACCAAAATCAAATCCTGTTTAACATACTTGTGCTCTTTCCACATAAAGCCTGACGACAGAGAGAGTTCACAGAGGAAGACAGGAATTGGGGGGGTGTTCAGGGAAGAGGAGGGGGTCTGGGCTCCGTGTCTAGAATGAAGCATGACCCAGTGTCAGGCTGCATGAATGTGGTGGGCCAAAGGCAGGAAAACCCACTGTTAAAAAGAAAGAAAGAAAGGGAGCAGAGGAGAAAATACACAGAGAGAGGGAGCAGGGCAGCAAATGGCTGAAAGGTTATGGAAAAGTCTGTGCATGTATGTTTGTGTTCTCTCTGCTGGCTGAATGAGTGGGAATGAATACACACAGAAACGCACGTACAATAACATGACACCCACTGCACAAGCTGTTTAGGTTAAAAAACACAAAGAACAACATAACAGCCTTTCAAAACGTCATCTACAAAGCACCAGGAGACAGAGTGGCCCGAACCTTGACGCTCCACAATAGAACAGCAGGTCAGAAGCAACAAGTCCCAAAATAACAAAATATTTACATATGTTCACTATTTTTCTGATTAGTTTCATTGTTTAGTTTATAAAATGTAAAACAATAGTGAGAAATGCCAAGGAGATGTCTTGAAATTGCTTGTTTTGTACAACTAACAGTAAAAAAACAAAGATTTAATTTTGCTTTATATTAAAGAGAGAAAAACAGCAAAACCACATATTAATAAAATAATAAAACCAGGGAATGTTTGGTATTTTTGCTCAATGTTGATTAATCGACTAATTGACTACTGCTTTCAGCACTATCCACACCCCGAAGCTCTGCAACACTTAAGCAGTTACTGCTCACAAAACAGAAAAGATATATTTTCATTTTTGACCTGTCATCAACGAGTTTATCAAATGTTAGGAAACACTGAAAAATGCCCATGAAATTCTTCATATTGCTTGTTTTGTCTAACAAACACTTCATTATCCGAATATATTCAATTTACAATGATATAAAAAAGAAAAATGGAGCAAAACCTCAAATTTGCGAAACTGCAACCAGAAAATAAAACACAGTTGTCGATTCAGCTCTGTCTGTCGACTCCTCACTACAGCACTTGTCCAAACCCTGAGGCTCTAAAACCAACCAACACGTTCCACAATCCCTAAAACAAGCAGATAAATAGTTTTTGTTATCCTGATCAACACAAACACTGAATTCCCAGTGAACCTAATCATAACTTTTTATCTCCTCTATTTGGCTCAACTGTCACAATTAAGTATCAAAACAACCTAATACACATCTCCAAATCCTGAAATAGACTCATTGCAGAACCATCTCAAAGACCAGCTTCAATTTCCTCTATCCTCGACAAACATCTCTCCCTCTCCCTCCCTGTCCTTCTCTCCCTCTCGTCCTACTCACCCAGAGAAAAAAGTGCAGGGCTTTGCTGCTGTAGAGGCTACTGCTGAGGGGGATGAAGACGGTAGTGTAGGCAGCCCACACAGCCGTCCAGGCTGGGCCGGGCCGCCCGAACGAGTCCTCTACTTCTACCAGGCCCCTGGGCCCAACCCGGCTCACTACCATCAGGGCAGCAGCGGGCCAAGTCGGCCTGGGTGGGAGGGACAGAGGGAAGGGGGAGGAGGAGAGGGGCAGGGAGGGAGGGAGAAGGAGGGGAGTCGGTCAGTCAGCCTCTCCAGACACAGAGGCCAAGGGGAAAAGAGACGGAGACGGCAACACAAACAGGGAGAGAAGGAGGGAGAGGAGGCGAGCTGGAGAGAATGAGAAATGGTGAGGCAAGGGGAGAGACGGAGAGTGAGAGGAGGCATGAGCTCCTGACTGGAGGTGGGAGGGGCAGAGTGAGGGGGGAGGCAGGGGGCACAGGGAGGGGAATGTGGAGGCCAATGGAAAGTGAAATGGAGAAGAGCCTGCACTTGAAACTATTTTTTTTTACATTCTCCTGGTATTTACATGCTTCAACTATTTACATCACTACAGATATAAACTATTGAATGACCTACAGTCTATCTTTAAAAGCCTCTGTCCCCATTACATCCAATCATACTTAAATCTGTCTATCTCAAAGTCTTGACCTATGATCCACTGTTTTCACACAACTCAACACAACTAAAATGATAATAAATACAACAGCAAAACACAATTTATCTCATGCAACACCTTTACTCAACGGTTGTCACGTTTTGTCAGTTTGAACAACTGAACAACTTTTCATTAATGATTAACCTGCTAGTCTAAGAAATGTCAGAAAAATGTCAATCACAATGTCTCAGAGCCAAAAGTGACATCTAACTTCAACTACGCTTTGTCCGACCAACATTGAAAAATCCAAAGATTCAAATTACAATCACATAAGACAAAGAAAAGCAGCAATTTCTGACCTTTGAGAAACTGGAAAATCAATTAATCATATAGTCCATCAATAGAATTTAATTGTCAACAATTTTAATACTTGCAGACAATTATTAATAGTTGTTTAATTCATTTATCATTTATTTAGGAAAAACATCTAAATATTTGCATATATTCCTGCTCAATAAATGTGAACATTTGTCAATTTTCTGTATTTGTTTTTTATAATAAATGTGAACTTAATATCTTTGAGTAAAAATGAAACAATTAATGGGTTAATTCAAGTAATTGACAGATTACTTGATAATGAAAATCATTTTTAGTTACAGCCCTAATTCTAATACAGAGAAGAGAAGATGATCCTGGAAGCGCAGCAACAGAACCAATACTCAGATTGCTGCCATAGTTTTGTTGAACTCAACATGTACTGACAGTGCTGTGAGCAGTGAGCTTGTGTAAATGTAGACCAATAGTGAAAAGACATGTTTCCAAGCTACTGTAATGTCCTAAATATGAAAATGAGCAACAAATCTGAGGTTGATTTTCCTTATCAATTAGTCTGTCAGTTATTTTCATGACTCATCCATTAATTGTTTTGTATATAACATGTCTGAAAGTTGTCCAAAATGCCCATTGTAATTTCTCACAACCCAAGGTGACATTTAAATTAGTTTGTCTTATTTGACCAACAGTCCAAAGCCTCAATTTAAAGGAGGTGGGTGGTGGTGCGATCCATAGCAGACCCACTCATCATTAATGTCACCCAGAACCTGGTTTGCTGGTTATTTATGAAAAACTATGTATGCAAACGTCATCGCTGATATACAGACACAAGTAAGGCTACTGCCCAGTGTTTCGTTTGTGTGTGTGTGTGTGTGTGTGCGCGCGCATGTGTGTATACCAACCATTCCGTAATCCACTCCATTGGATATGGTATGCCGTCTCTGCTCTTCCCGACTCCGCCCGTGTCGTCTAGAGCCACCAGTAAATCCTGTTGCTGATTCGCTCTGAGATCTTGGTAAACCCGATTTCACAACACCTAGAAAAGTGGAGACAGACACATCTAATAAATTTCAACACAACACTGTCATCTGGTCTGCACTCTGTATATACTGCAGTTTTGTTTGTCGCCTGCTGAACATAACTGTGACAACAGTACAGGGAAAAACACAATCCTTAATGGAAACATTTGAAAATATGACTCACTCTAATCATTTAGGTGATTGCTTGAGGTGAAATACAACATACTTCTGACCACCATGTACAACTTTAATAGCAAAGAAGCAACAGTGGTGAAAAAAAAAATTTAAAAGGCTATTTTTGCAGCAGGCATTCAATGACACATGCCACACACAGTGATTAGAATCACATACAGTCAAACTTTCATCCAAGGTATGTAATCCAGGTGAGTCTGAAAACTAACTCACTCAGCAACAACTAATATTGACTGCATATGTTCAACTGACTGCATAGTCAACAACACTAAAGGTACATCTCAAAAGAAAAAGAATCATTAAGACATTTATCATGTCAAAGTTTTATAACAATGCATTGTGTTTCTCACATCCTTAGCTGGTTCAGTATGTGTGTCTAAATCAGTCCCTGATGTAGCAAATGTGAGATTGAATTTTACTGGGCAAAACACCTTCACATCTATAGACGATGATGAAAATAATGCATTTGGGTTGCCAGTGTATGATGTATACCACATGAGGGAGCTGTACTCTGCAAATGTTTCTGGTATCAACAAAGCAGGACAACTTTTATTTCATGGTGTGCACTGAACTCAACACAGAGTGACGTGATAAATGTGGCAAAAACAGTGATACTGAAAAGGCTTCATTAAACTTTCTTATTTTTTCTTTCTTTCTTTTTTTTTTTATTAAATGTGAAACTAATTATGGTCCCTTGTCTGATTATTTGACTGAGGATGTGGAGCAGAGGGAAAAATGTGAAGTATCTGAGCTTGGGGCTAGAAATCAACAACACACGATAACCTGAGCAACCTGGGCAAGAGAGCTGGAAGAACAGCGATTAACAGTGTAATAAGCAAAGTGTGAAGGTGGATAGTAAATACCACTTTAAGAATTTTTTGGCACAAGGTTAGGATGTGTTTGTGTTTGCTTTGTCGTGATCAGGAGAAAGACAAAGAAAGAGGGAGTGTTTTTCTTGATTATTATTGATTGGTTATTGAGTCAAACTTGGGTTTGCATTTCTGTCCATTTTAGTCAAAACAGGTGAATTTCAATTTCATTTTAAACTTTTTTTTTTTTTTAATAAAAAGGAGGGAAATTTGAACATCTTCAGTTCCATGACAATTTGGCATCTGCTGATGAAAACCATGTGATGTTTGAAAGTTCCCGAGCAACTACTAAATGGTCCTTGTGGTGACATTGTTTTGTCAGCTCCTGTCCAACAGCAAAGTGTGATACTCAGCACTGTTTTCAGATATTCCAAAAATGACATATAACAAGGTTTTCCTCTGCTCCCTGCTCCTTCAACTCCCCTTAAATCTCTGCCCTGCTCCTGTGTGTGTGGGGTTTGTACATTGTTCTGTGTTTTCTGTTTCCTGTCAACACATGTAGGTCTGTGAGTAAGTGGAGGCTGTTTCCTTGCTGCTCAAAACTGTGAGTGAAAACTTGGCAAAGCATCTCAGTGGCTGTTTTTTTCTTTTTTCCCGTAGTATCAATTCCCCTGATATCTACTGTGGTATTTTATTATGGTCAGATTTTTTAGATGTAAGTGCATATCACCCCTGCTGACCTTTCTCAAAAACATGAGAGGAGCGAGGGAGTGAGAGTGTCAGGAATTTGTGCTGATGCCCAGGGTGTAGGGGAGTTTTTCACAGATGCAGCGATTCAGTGAGCTCTGGCCTTTCTGCTGTAATCTGGCCTAATCCAGCAGGGTTTGGCTGCATATGAGAGATTACATCATGGAAACTGCTGGTCTGGCTCTCTGCACCAATTGGACAAAAGTATGTGGACACCCAAATGTAATTACTAAACCTTTCGTTCCAAAACTATGGGCATTAATATGCAGCATTAACATTCATGCAATATTCTGTTTAGGCTCTGCATAAGATTTTGGAACCTGGCTGCAGGGATTTGCTTCCATTTAGCCATGACAGCATTAGTGCGGTCGACCACTGATGTTGCGTGATAAGGCCTGGCTCACAGTTGTTGCAATTCATCCCAAAAGGTGTTGGACGGCGTCGAGATCAGGACTCCGTGCAGGCCACTCAAGTTCGTCCACACCAAACACAGAAAACCACATCTTTAAAGACCTCACTTTGTGCACAAACAAAAAAGGGCCTGCCCCCAAATTTGGAAAAAAAAGCCCTAAAAAATGTCAGTGTATGCTGCAGCATTAAGATTTCCCTTAATTGAATTTAGGAGTCCAAACCACAAACAGCTGCTGACCGAAAGCACACAAAAGTATGTGAACTTTTCTTTCTGTCCATCCACTGTATCTATCTATCCATCTATCTAACTCTCTGAAAACACAACATCATCCTCAGTGGTGCAAGCAGTGAAAGCCCAGAGGGCTCGACAGAGAGAGTGTGACAGTGTCAGTCTTATAGCTTTAGACAGGCCTAGCTGTATAGAGATCATGCAAATTTGGATGGACTCCAGTTGTGTGTGTGTGTGTGTGGGTGTGTGTGTGACAGAGAGAGAGAGAGAGAGAGAGAGAGAGAAAGAAAGAGACACAGCATGTAAAAGGACTCTGGTATGATTGTGAGAGGAGGAGGAACAACAGTGAGCCTGTATGAGAGCCTGTATGTATGAACGACATAATGAGCAAGCGAACTGGGAGTTTCTCTGCAGCAGCTCCTCTAACCTACATCCGACACACCAGAGAAAAACTGGACACATGAACACGTTAACAACTGACAGGCGATGGCCTGTTCCCCAATCAGATACCCATGGCAGGGATAACTTTGTCCTCCATCCACAAGCCAGACCCTCAAGGTTTATAAATCTCTGTGGGAATTTCTGACATGATCTCTGACCTGACCTGGGGTTAACAACAGCAATTATTCAACTGGGCACCCATCTTTGAAGCAGAGGCCCTTAAAGAGGCCTGTTTGAGTGGCGACATAATAGTGATACCTGAGATGTTTACTGTCAAAACCCCAACTAAGACTGTTTTGGACCACTTTGAGGATTAAGGCAAAGTTTCCATTTTTAACTTTAACTTAACGTAGGACTCCTGCTGAATGACAAAAGCTGACATGCAAGCACTATGCAGACATTGTGCACTTGTGTGTACTACATGGATCACTGCATCCAATTAAATTATAATATGAGATAGAAGCTGGCAAGACTGCAGTGGACATATCAGTTCAGTTATGCATGCAGTCAAATGGCTTGCTCATGGGAATTTAGTCTTGGGTGTATCATGATAGTTATTCAGGGACGCAGTAGCTCCGTTTCTGACTAACATCCTTAAGCACATTTGTTGGTGCCCAAATAAGATTTTGTTGTTGTTTCAAGGTTGCAGCAACAGGAGGAGCAAATGCAAACGGAGGCGCAAACAAAAGCAGTAGCTGGATTAAAAATCCTTAAAGAGGGATGGGAGTACTGAGGGAGGTGCAGATGCAACTAGCAGAAGCATCTAGCATGAACCTTTGACAGAGTAGTGGCAAATATGACAATCAATAAAAAACGACTTGACCACAAGTTCTCTAATCATTTACATCCTAAATATTGTAACTTTTGCTGGTTAAAGCTTCTCAGATGTGTGGATGTGCTGTTTTTCTGTTTTGTAAATTGAATATCTTTGACTCTTGGTCAGACAAATTAATTATTGAAGTATTATATACTATTGACTTCTTCTTTGGCTTTGATAAACTGTGATGGATGTTTTTTTTACTATTCCCTGATATTTTATAGGGTTAATAATAGACTCACCGAACTGTCCCCCCAGCCCCTCATACACACGCACTCACATAATTTCAACTACTTAGAAATGGCTTTCTTGGTTGCACTTACTTTGTCCTTGGAGCTGTGGTGACTCCAGAGCAAGTGACTCAATTGACCTGACCCGGCTCTGCTGGGGCTGTGTCGGTTTAGTGGCATGGCCCGAGTCGGTTCTGTAACAACCTCCCTCCGGAGCGACAGGAATCCGCTCCAAACTCCGCCCGGACCTCTCGAAGCCCGCGCTGTACCTCGCTGGTCCACACGCGGGGTACCCGGGTCCCTCCTCCTGCCTGGCCCGGCTCTGGAGGGAGGACGCCCGGTGCTGCTGAGTGTTGGGCACGTTGCTCGACCCCAGCGGACGGACCTTGTTCTCGACCCGCGTTCCGACACTGCATGTGGATAGCGGGGCGGGTTTCTGGGACTGCTTTGGAGCCTGCTGCGGATGCACGGCAGCCTGGGCCTTGAAGTGGGAGCTGTTCTCTGGGTTGAGCATGGAGTACCGCAGCCCCGCAACAAACCGCTCAAAGGTGAGACAGCCATGCGGTGGAGTGACCCTCCTCAGGCAGCCCAGCACCCCACCGGGCAGGTCCTGGGTGTCTGCGCCCTGCCAGCGACTCTCGATCTCCGAGATGTGGACATAGCCCCGTCCACCATCATCCAAAATGTCAAACAGGGTCCTCAGGCTGTGTAGGAAGGCTTTGGGCAGACCATCTGTTGAATACTCCGTCTCTTTTGGCTGCATTTTTGCAGTTTTAAAGCCCTCCGCCTTGCCCTGAAACACTTCTTTTCTTGGCCCAACTCTGCCGTAAATCGCCGACGTCCCGTTCAGTTTGCAGCCTCGGTCAGTCGCTATCAAAGCCATGGAGGTATTGATAATCTCCGCTGACTAATTAGTCAAAAACAAACCAACACAAGTTGGCTTACTTTATGTAAACAGACAGCTGAACATACAGAGTAACACAGGGAATTATCGTTCACTGAAAAGCAAATTACATGTATTTTAAAAGGATTTTAGCCTGAAATCTATATATGTTTCACCGTTTCTGCAGTCTACCTTCCACCGATACTCCACCGCTCTCTGATCCATACTTTCCTTTTTCTGCCGAGGACCGCCCTTCAAACGGCTGTGCGCGAGGGTCCCGGGACCAGCCATTGGCCGCGGTGTGCACGAGCTCGGCGTTCATTGGTGCAGGCCTGAGGTAAGCTCCAGTTTGAGTTGTGCTTTTGTTATTACTGACGCTGCTGAGACGTTATTCATAAAGCCTGGATATTATTATACACTCCCCTCCTCTTAATCAGAAAGAGCTGGGTAAACTATCCCTTTACAGCCCCCCACACCCCCCACCCCACTAACACACACAGTCATCATGGGGGAACAAAACCCTTTTGTTTCACCTGAAACTTTTTAACTCTATGATTAAAGGAAAGCTTCACAATTTCCCAAGTCTGTTTTAAAATAGTACTCATGTATAGCACATGTGTATATTGAAAGAGATTTTGCTTGCTGTAATCAATTCCCCTGTTCACACTCCCTTTCTAATGCAAGGTTGGATTTCCACCAAATCTGCAGTACGATATTAACACTTTGCAACTGTTACTTTTCCCTCTTTAAGTATACAATACTAGTATATTTTACTTAAGTAAAGTTTTGATTGTAGTACTTTTACCTGTAATGGAGTATTTGTATTGTGTGATAATGCTAGTTTTACAGAAGTAAATGATATGAACATTTCCTCCAGCACTGCCACATAGCCACAGGAGCTGGGAATAATAAAAGACACACCTGTGCAACACATTCTGCTATAGGCAATAATATAGTTGTGTTAAAAAGCTGTATTATTATCTTCTTCTTCTACACCTCCTGGCATTCTCAAAATTATGAAAATTATGAAATTATTATTGACCTACAGTGCATTATGTTGTTCAGATATTTCTGTACTGTGTCATATCAAATGGGGAAACTATACAGTTGCCATTTTGATGGAAGTGGAATGACATTTAATAGAAAATTGTGCATCTTGTGCAGGGTTAGAGTTAGCTTTTTAAACATGTTCTTGCTTTAAAGGCTAAAATCTTTCATAATCCTATACTAGAATTTAAACTAATCTTCTGTGGGAAATATTATAAATATTATATATTACACAGGAGTTGTATAACTCTGAGATCTCTGAAGTTGAAGGTTAAGGCTCTTTTATGCATTTTTACTGTTATTTTATGGGATGTTGTTCCAATAAACAACCATTAATTATTGATTTGGTCACACTTTACAGAGTAGCCCTGACCTCCTACCATCAAAGAAAACATCTACTCCTATCAAAATAAAGTGCCAGGTTTCTTTACCACACCAAAGACCTTTTCATCATGCGTCACTTCTGATATTATGTAATACGATTTATATCAAGATCTTCTCTCAGGCAGGCTTAAAATCTGCACTCTCCCTGCACACAACTTAAATCCAACTCTCACACAGTCAAAACACATTGCAACCATTTCTGGCACATCAGTGACACTTTTTCTGTTTCTCTTTCTCCAGGGATGAGTCACACATAGAAACTCTCAGCCCCTGCACAGACCAGTGTTTATCTCTGATCTGCCCAGACTTGCACTCTCATCCCGTCACCATCTACAAAAACTTTAGCAGTTTAATCTCTTGTTGGTTTAGTGTCTCTTATATCTTTCATTTCTCTTGTGTTGATTTTGATTTTATCCTCACACTACATATTCCTTAGTTAATGTATACTTGTAGTGCTAATCCATCTGGCATGATCGTAAAGCACTTTGGGTTTTTAAAATGTGCTATACAAATAAAAGTGACTTGACCTGGCTTGGTGAATGCTGAAGACATTGTCACACTCTCACAAAGGACTACCTATAATTTTCCTGCCTAATGCGTACTGTTCCTGTCAGACCAGATAATGAATCACATATTTTCCCTATTATATTATTCAAATGTACTGTACAGAGGTTGCAAGACAGGATACACAACCAATAAATCCCCTCAGGGCAAACATATGTACCCCCCTCCCACTGGCAATCAGTCACACACCAGTTGTTCTTGTTAACACATTAATTCGTGAGGATTGATTATGACTCTAGGCTAGAGAGCAGAACCAATAGATCAGATGCTCAAATGCTCAATAGATTTGACCCAGGACTGGTTTTGTTTTTTTCCACTTGGGGCTGCGGAAAGGTTGGAAATTATGTTTATTATTAGGCTTTTTTTGGGATTTATTCAGCTCTTTATATAACCAAAGACAGACAGACAGAGGAAGAAAGAGGAGAAAGAGACACACACACTGTCCAGTTGCAGCTCAGATCAGTGCGATCACTCGATTCACTCGAGTCAGACAACTGAGCACTCACTCCTGCTCTCCTCGTCTCTCTTTCCCATGCTGTCACGCACATGCATTGCTGCTGCTGCTGCTGCACAGAACAGCCAAATACACACTCACACACTGTAGGATTTATTAACTATGCCAAGTGGTTGCCAATTGTCCCATCAGGCTAGTCCATACCGCTGTTCGTTTTAGTTAATAGGCTGATCTTCAGCTCCACTGGTCAGTCAGTCTTGTCATGTAACACGAAGCCTACGCAGTCTTTTCCCTCATTATCTCCTGTTTGCCCTCTCTTTCTCTAAGTCTTTTCCTTCAGCCGTATCAGTGTGCATGTGACAAAGGATTTGAGAGCTTATTCAATTCATGAAGCCTGTTTTTTTTTCTCTCTCTCTCTCTTTTTTTGGACGGGAGATAGACACAGAAAGAGACTTCAAAACCTTCAAATCTTGGAGGTGTTAAATCAGATTTGAATTACAGTCAGTGGGAGGACAAGAACGAGAGGAAGCAAGAGTGGGGGTGGAATCAGTCTGCACAGAGATGGAGAGAAAAAAGGAATATTAAACCAAAGCCAAAATCCTCCCTTATTCAGACTGTCTTTACTATGAGAATCTCCCATCCATGCCTTTTCTCTTTTTCTGTCTCAAAATATGTTCTCCACTCTGCCGCTGTGAGCTTGGTGTTTTCAGCTCTCAGAATTTCTTTGGCTAGTTCTGCATGAATCAAACGCCCTGGACTTTGGTCGCTTCACTCACTTGAGGTGTTAAAGTATGCCTGAAAGGCTCTATTGTCTCAGTGACCTGCACTGCATGGTGCAGAATTTATGTTACTAACACCTTCATGTGCAAACTAGTTCAGCTATGCAAATAACAGAAAGTAATCATAATTACTTTTTTTCCTTTGCCACCACAAAATGATTCTGTATTGATGGGATCTACATATATATTTTTTTAGAAATTTTCACGCATTGACTCAAATTTTCTCAATTTTAAAATGAAAGCTCTTATTTACATGCATTTACAGCTGTTTTTTTGGCACTTGAACATCACATTCACATAACAGCATCTGTCTTTGTGAAGGGGATGAGTGCTGCACCTGGATGGGCTCATCATTTTTGCATGTCTATGTGGTAAAGGTCTCCAGTGCTAGTGTTTTGTTTTGTTTTTTTTACAAGGATGGCAGATGCTCAAAATGGTAATACCTCTGAGTCTGGGTGCTTGCCAAGGCAGGATCAGCAGTGTTCCCCTCTGTGTCACATACACTATGTGGCTGGTTATTGCATGCGTCTGTAGAGCACTGTGCAAATACGCTCGTACTCATATCTTATATTTTTGGAATTTTGAGGGATTATATTCGTTCGATCAAAACCAATTCATGCAGCGGAGGCATCCAGCGTGCTGGTTGAAGCCCTCTGCCTCTGATCCCAAGTTCATAAAGAAAAGACATATGAAATATTTATAGCTGTATGTGTGTTTTTAACATAGTGTAATCTCTAATCCTAATGAGTTACTGACTTTCTGCCTCTTGTCCAGAAAATATGATCATTATTTCGAGATATATTTGACACGAAGTTTGATGCTGGTCCTAAGTATTTAAATCGGAGCACCTGGTCCGCTCTGATAGCTGCTCAGTACTCATTCCCTTTCATGGCATCTTGTCCTATTTTCCATCTTTGTGTAGTCAAAAACATCAACATGTGGGCGTCTTTGTGTCTGTGGATGAGGGGGGATGAATCCTTGTGTCATTTCTTTGTACTGTATATATTGGCACTATTACTAAGAAAATATATTAAATTACATTCGTTCGACACATGCTTTGGTCCACAGCAGTGAATTCATACTCAGGCTGCGTGTTTAAATATACAGTATATGTATACAATACAATATAGACTTTTTCTGTTTTTAATGTACCATACGTTTTTAAAAAATTAAAATTATACTCTAAATAAATAAATAAATAAGGACAAAACTAACAGAACTGAGGACGGGTGAATAAACATGCAGCAGCTGAAAGCAGCAACAGTAAATGATTTCATGTGGATTACACTGCTGCCCTGAGACTTTTATTTAACAGCTGAGAATTTTTATTTATCTAAAAGGATGAATCTTTCCACCATGATTTGTTCTCTGTAGTCCAAGGCATACATGATTAAATCAATGTGTCATTTAGATCCTAAGCTTGAAGACAGAAAGTGGTCATTTACTGGGCTGGTTGACCCACGAGGGTCTGAAATACACAGCTCTGCAAATCCCATGAGGTATACAGTGACAACTGATGTCTGGTTTTGGCAGTGCAGCATTAATTCTGTCGCATGTCAAACAAACGCGTCCAAATAATAATACTGGATCATAAGCTTAACATCTGATTCCTCATAAAAACCCAAACTAAGTCCTGACCTCTGATTCAGGAAACTCATCTGTGTATCTACACGTTAATGCTGTTATGAAATCCAAAAGCTCCACAAACTCTGAAACTGAAAAAAACTGACACTTCATTCATGTGCCATGTTTAAGAAATAAAAGTGAAAAAAACACTAGGTGCAAATAAATACAGCGCTCTCCTGATGGTTAAAAAAACAGCTTATCTGGACATCTCCAGCAGAGTATATTTTCTGAAAGGGTGTAGTTATATACAATAGATATACATGTCTATCTATAATCATGTTCAGTCCATTACATCCCCATATTTTGTCTTCTCAGGTCCCTTTGATTCCTCTGGTATAGACACTGAAAGAAACACAGAGAATAAATATTGAGCAAAAAAGTCTGAAAACTGTCTTCATTTGGTTCATCATGTCTCAGGAACAGAGGTGGCTTAGCTAAATCTGTCGAGAATAAAGGGCCCAGGACAAAATATTGACAAATGCTCTTAGGCCATTTTTGTTGAATGTGATCTAAAAAGACCAATACTGCCATAAAAA
The DNA here is from genome assembly GCF_002260705.1 of Seriola dumerili. Classification (NCBI taxonomy): domain Eukaryota; kingdom Metazoa; phylum Chordata; class Actinopteri; order Carangiformes; family Carangidae; genus Seriola; species Seriola dumerili. The sequence continues at coordinate 206,160 of NW_019182858.1, forward strand.
AAAAAAATCCAGATTTCATAACTTTCCAGTATGAGTCACGAGGAAAGGCGAGCAGGTCTGCAGCCACACATTGTACTCACACCGTGGTGGCGATCTGTCCGGGACTTTTCCTGTTTCCAGCAGCAGCCAGAGATCTGAGCATTTCTGTGTTTCCCAGCGAGTCACTGCATAACTGCCCACTGATGACGCCACTGAGAGAGGAGAGAGGGGAGCTCACACAGGCTGCAGAGACAGCACTAATGTCTCATTTTTGTCTTGTTAGTATCCGTTCAAAGCCAATGCTTCACCTCTCACCTATTGAAATGAGCAGGCTCCATTGAAGAGGATAAGGTCGCTTCTTCTGTAAAGCCGTCTGAATGGCAAATAAGCCGGCAGCACCTACAAACAACACGTTTATTTTTATTTGTTCATTGTATTTCTTTATCTACTTTTTGACCTGACAATCAATATATTGTCCACTGTAGTCAGGCAGTACTTTCATCATTGATTTTGCATGTATACATCACTTCCTGGTACAACTATGACGGTCCATTTAGAAAAAATAGTGTAAATGCCTTTATATCTTATTTTTAGGAAAAAAGAAATTAAAAAAAGGATTATGACAGCAATCTTTAGCTGACTACCAGCAATATTTACCGTGGGGATGCTTAATGGCAACAATAAACAGCAACATGAAAAAAACTAACATCGCCATTTCCCAATGTCTATATTTATCTACACTGTTGCCCATGAAGTTGGAATAATTTTGTTTTCAGACACAATCCTGTTTATTCCTATTGAAATGCATCAGTAATCACTTTTGACCAGGTGCAATGATTACATTGTGTGTCCCAATTACCCACGTGAAATGAAATAAATCACATTGTCACAATCATTTCATGGAAAGAGGTAAAACATATTTTATTCCAACTTTATAAGCAACAGTGTATATCTGTTTTGGAACAATAAGTAAAATCATAGACGTCACATTAAACTTCATGTTTAATAGAAGAATATATGAACAGTCATGTGTTATCATACAGTCATTACAAATAATGCATATGAGAGTTTATATTACTATAACACTGAAGTGATCATCATCATCCCTCTGTTGCGTTCAGTGTGTGCACCATGTGATAGGAAAACATTGCTGATACCATAAGAGCACAGCTCCCTCCTGTGGTAGACACTGGTCAAAATAATGTTTTTTTCTGCAGTTTATTGGCCTTTTTTCTCAGTTAGTCTATGACATGTTGACATACAGCTCAGAAAAATTTTATCAAAGATTTATCAGATGATGAATTGATTTAGAGACAATGGAAGAAAGAGGGTGTAGGCTAAATAGAGAATAAGTCAATATAATGTGTTATTCTTAAGTGTCTGATAATCCTAATAATGATACAATAATAAATGATTACACACTGTAGTTTTTAATGTGGTCGACAGTGAGCATTAGAGAGATTAAACATCACTTACCAAGTATGAAGGTCCCAGTTCCCTTCATGAAGGCATGAGACTGACAGGCAGCATAACTCCCTAAACCCTGAAACACAAAGAGAGAACAATTTTTTTTTTTTTTAAAACGACATCTTAGTCCCTCTTCCTAAAACATTTATATGTTGTTTATATGCCAGCACAGTGTCACAATGTGTGTACCCGCTGGTTTGACTGTCAGTGCCCTCCAGAGAGCCGCAGACAGAAGAGATGAAGAGAAGAGATAAATACATGAAAAACCCACCGGGTGTTTTGCTGCCAGCGAATCGTCCACCCTGGTCAGACCGAGATTCACCATGTTGTCGGCTGCTGTGAAGCTGGAGGTTAAAGTCTTACACGAAAAATAACATCAGCTTGTCACTCTGAGAGTGTATGCATAACTGTGCTGTTATAAAACTTCCTCTGTAAACCAAAAAAACCCAAAGAAAGAGAGAATAACAGCAGCTTGAATAAAACGCTGGCCCCGCCTGATGGAGAGGAGGAGGTACTGCAACTCCTCAATCGTAGAAAAATGACAAATTAGATTTGATAAATTAGGAAATAAAAAATGTAATTTGTTTAACATAAAAAAGAACGTATAAAAAAAATGATGAAATAAACATAATGTAGCCTGCTTTTACAAATGTGAATTAAAAGACACCAGAAGAAAAAAGACCATAATATACAAAATTTTAGTGAATGAACTCCTCAAATAAGCCTAAAGCCTAAATTTAAATGTGAAGACTCAACACACACATAACAAGAAGAAGAAAAAAACCCGATACTACAGAAAAGGGCACAGCAGTCCAATGGCTAACACCAAAGTTAAGGTGTTAACAAAAAGGAGAAACTATGACCACTCCATGTTTATGTAACTGGACCATGACAGTAGGTCAGATTCTGGAGATACTTTATGCTGAAGACAGTTTGCTTTAATGAGTGGTTCCCAGTCTTTTTAACTTGTGACTCCTAAAACGAAGCTATATCCATTTTAGTGTTTTCAAGTAGATATGTACAGGTAACGTTTGGTAAAGTCACAGGAAAAAAACATAAAGAGTCTGAACAGTCTGAACAAAAATGAATTACAATGGTATATTGGTCTCAACTTCCTTTACTATTGATTATTTTTTGCGTTTTAGAGATGTTGCTGTTTCATTAGCAGATCCGAAAATTCCAACAGGTGCATCATAAATATGTTTTTCTGCTTTATTATCTCAGTTTTATCTCGGTTATCAGTCTTACCTTGACCATTAGTCAAGTATTTGTTTTTTATCACCATACTTGGAAATTAATGTTAATCCATTACTGGCACCTACAGCAGCTTGAAGTGTAGGACCCAGCAAACAGATTAACACATGAAAACTGGTGCTTAAATAAAGTCATCATAGTAACTTGTCTTAGAGACCTCAGGCCTGCTACAACAGCATACCCCGCTGACCTCTGTGACCCCTCTGTTGACCTTTGACACCACAGTGATCTCAAAGAGGCAAATGGCTCTCCTGAAGACTGGAGATGTGCAAGAAGAAGAAGAAGAAGAAGCTGGAATCCAACTAGAATCCAACTACCCGCTGACACACAAGTAACAACAGAGAGACTCAAGTTACAAAACAGCTGCAGCAGTGCAGCTGAACATCTGTTACTAGTTACAAACAAGATAAAGAGGAAATAATGGATATATAAGTGATCAACAGGGTTAACAGTGAAATAAAGATTTAAAAAGAACATTAAAACAAAGTAAAATAAAAAAATTTAAAGAACAACTCGTTAACAAGAAAAACAAATTAACTACAAGTATTAATTATGGCTCAGTGGTTAGCACTGTCGCAGCACTGTGTGGTGAGCAGGAAGGTCCCCCATCTGGCACCAGGTACCATGATGGGGGAGCTGATCATTAAAACCATTTCTGAGAGAAGTGAAGCACCTTCCACCAGCTGACTGGGTGGTGCTGCAGTTTTAATGGCAGTAATGGTAGCATTAACATCTTTGTGGACAAAATGCAAGTCACCATGAAAGTCGGAGGGAGGCAGCGGAGGAGGAAATGATCTGACTGAGCAGCCTGTTAACTGTGGTGTAAGTGGGAGATCAAATATCAATTTTTCCTACAGCAGTGTGATGGTCTCAGCCTTGTCCAAACCAGCAGCCAGAAGTCTTGGGTAACATCATTTCCACTCACCCTCACTTTTACCCTAATTTCACTTTTTTTTCTCCAAACAATTTATCATTTACAGGCAGCTTTTATATAGGGTAAATAAACAACAGATAATTTAATTTGACATTCTAGCATGCAGATTTAGTTAATTGTGATTTATCAACGCTTAAGTTCTATTATTGTTAAGTTACATATAGTATATAATGTTCTTTTTCTTGATTAACTGTTCTGATGGTCCAGAGTTGGCTGGCCATCATAGTAAAATATTGGACTGAGGAGATTTTCCCAATGAGTAAATCAAAAAACAACTTACCTTGTGTCCTCTGTCTTGCAGCTCTATGACAAACAGATGTCATAATTTTTCTTTATATCCACCATGAATGCGCATTCAAAGAGTTTTAAGATGTGTGGAATGAATGAAAGTTACATGGCTCCATCAAGTTGTGTCAAGTGTTTTGCATGACAAATGAATGAAAATGATGATGACATCATTGATGATTGGCAGAGAGATTTAGAGACCTCACGTTTACGGTGATTTTCAGTACGCGGAAAACTGGTGTGTGAACAGATAATGGGTGAGAATCTAGTAAAACACAGTAATAACACGTGTATTAATACATGCCTTCAGAGGAGAAGATATAATTGCTGACAAAGCTGTCCATGAAGACAAAATGTACTTACATCTGCTTACAAGTGCATGATTAAATGTTTTGAATAGTGCTTATAGAGTAAAATGCCAGACAAGGGGTGTTAAAGTGTTTAGTGTTGTAATTTTTGCTTTACATATATTTCATTATCTTCTTCACCTCTTCACTCCTCACAACGACAGACTCCACCTCCGTCTAAATGGCAACTCTCAGCTCTGAAAGCTGAGCTCTTCAGTGCACTATCTTGAAACGACCCAAGAAACACGCAGCAGTAAAGTGACACAAGACAGGACAGGACACTTTAGACTCTTCAGGCTGGTTAATTGATTTCTTTTAAAACTGACTTTGGTTAAAATTTAAGATCTTCGATGTGATCTCTGGAATGTGACTGAAACATTACCCACAAGGCAACAATGAATCCGTTTCCCTACTCTGAGATTGTACACTGGTCAGTTCAGTCTCTCTGTATGTTTATAAAATCTGCACTGCTCGTATATTGCACTTTTCTAAAGACAAAGCTCTCCACTATACATGTTCATTCACCTGCTCACACACAATCATATGGTGACAGCTGCCATGCAAGGTTCAATATGAACATTTGACCACGTAAGAGCATCACTGAATCTAATTAACATAACCCCCCCGCTACACTTTTCAGTACTCACTCAACTCCAAATGAGGTTCATTTTATTTATTATCATTTTACATTGGAAAAGCAAAAGTCAGTTATCCCAAACTGTACTTCCATTCACATATTGTAGCTCTTTATTTCTAGGTGATTAATGCTTATATTCTTACAAAACAAAAAGATCTCAGACACAATCTGTACACGCTGTCCAAATCACACCCCTCCCTTCAACCCATCTATGACAAATACGCTAACATGGGAGCCAAATTTTAGTGCAGTGTTGAAAACCTGTTCACACACACATACAAAAAAAAACAATCAACAAGTCGCATGTACGTCTGTGAATCACATGCGTGTTAAGTGTCTGGACTCCTCACCTAAGACACAATAGGACACGTTTAAGCAGGTGTGCATTGTAGGTAATACAAGGAAGGCAGGCGATTGAGGATAAATCTGACACAGAATAATTTCACTTGGACTGCCGTGTCTTAGAAAAGAAAAGCAGGAAATGGTTCTGTTCATAAAACCACTCTTCAAAATAAAATGTAAGGGGAGGAATTCAAGTTTTACACTCCAAGACGTTTCTCACGTGGAAGATTTTAGTGACAATGATGGTGTGCAGCTTTTTCATGGAAAATCTGGAAGGGTGACAATGAGGAGGACTCATTCAGGATTAGGAAAAAAAAAAATAAAAAAAAATCAAGTAACGGGGATGAAATGTTCAGTCCCCCTCCCTGCCCACACATGTGACACATAAAGGTCCCACGTTGTCCACTTTTCATAATGTTTGCCTTCAAATATCACCAGGACAAAAACATGTTTCACAATCAAATGTTTTAAATAAATATAGCTCCATTGATAGAATTTCTTCAAAAAAATAACCCTTAGAGCAAACTCTCACACGAGAAACTGAGCACTAACCCACCCACCCCAACCCCAACACACATACCGTAACCCTGCAGATGTAAAAATACCGTTGAAAAGACAGGTGTGTGTTAAAAACCAGCAAAGTAAGACTGACTGGAGGGATTCATACTAGGTGATAAAGAAGTGCCAAACCACAGAAGAAGAGCAGACTTTGGTAGAGATAATTTTGTTTCCATTTGATTATCAGAGAACTTTGACAGAGATACGTTGTCTCGAGAACATGAGATAATTATTTTGTGATCACAAGAGAACAATTTTTTTTTTTTGTGATCATAAAAAAGGTCTATCAAAGTACCAAATAACACCTGGACCAGCTTTTTAAATACTAACTGGAGAACTTTCAAAATGCAGATTTTTTGAAAAGTGTAATAAATCTAGTTTTTAGGCAATTAAAAACTTTGTACCACATCTTAAACATCAAAACAAGTCCAATCAAACTGATTAAAAAAAAAAAATTCATGGGTCAAGAAAACTTCTAGAAAAAAATTAAAGCCTTTATTTGGCAGCTACTTTATTATAGAACAGTGAAAATATTTTAACCCACCAGTCTATGATTAAATATGAAATTTAAAACTGTGTAATATGGCCCCTTTAAGAAGAGAACAGACAAACATTAGTCCGGCCCGTAACCTATGTTGACCAATTCAATGTCCTTCAGTACATATTGGCAGCACATACACATACATACACAAGCATACACACACATTCACACACATTCACACACACACACTCCCACACTCAATACTGGTAGTGTGATTCAATCAGTGAAATCTATCTGATGTGTGTCGTGGTTGGCTGCATGGTGAGTACGACAGACAGGGAGGCGGCTAAGGTGTCGATGACCATGAAGACGGCAGCCGTGCGCACCAGAGAGGTCAGAAAGGGAGCGATACAGTGAAAAGGTCCATGTCCCATTGTACCAGCTGAACGACGGGTACTGTAGCCCCTGGGTCCCCCGTTTGCACAGACGTCACCACACCCAGCGGCTGGGTGGAGGAACAAAAGTGGATGACGACAACTGTCCATGTTCGACTGTGGTCCAAAGAAGCTTGTCCAGTTCATCAACAAGACAACTTTTTCCCCTCACATACAAAACCATAGCAGCAGGTAGAGCTCGAGGATCTCCCTCCTCGAGGAAAATAAAGACAAAAAACAAACAAACAAACAAAGAAAAAAAAACAAAAAAACAAAAACAAATAATACCTTTCCCCGTCATCCACATGAAAAGCAAGCTATGGAGAACTACCAGTTCTGGGAAGTGGCAGATGTCTTTTTGCTTTATTCTTCTTCCCCTCCTCCATCTTCTTTTCCCCCTGAATCCAAACAATCAAGCAACCAACATTGTCCTCTGTCGTTAGTCTCTTGTCAGCAATTTTCCCCATTTTGCACTTCATCCCCGCTCCCCTCCCCAAGTCAAGCCCTGCCCCCCTCCCCATTCTCCCTCATCCTCTCCCAGGCGAGGATGAAGGCGAATCATCGTTCGGGCTCTGACTCCAGGGCCAGCACCCGCTTGCGCTCACGACACTGCTTCTTGTGGGCGGGCCAGTCCCTCTGCTGGCATTGGGAGCCACAGTAGCGTGCCACCTGGCAGCGACCGCAGATGTTGAACTCCCGCAGCTGTGGAAAGACAGGGAACAAGGTCATTATAGGGTTTGAGGATCAGACTGTCAAACGCTTTGTTACTGTGATCCTTGGCAAGAATTTCACTGGACAAATCAACATGTGGATGGGATCTAGAGGTCTAAATTCAAATAATTGAAAATCATGCATGTTTCACAGGAATGCCAGTTTCAGTACATACCCTCCTCTCAATGAGTGAACAAGGAGGATAATGACACTCGTAGTAGGTGCAGGAGCACTCCTCTTCCTCCACCAGCTCCCCGTTAGCGTTGTAGTAGCGTGTGCGGCTCAGCTCCAGATACTGCTCCTCCACAGGGTCGGCTGGCACCTGCTGGATGGCCAGCCAGTACAGAGACTGCTCTCTGGACAAGAAAGAGAATATGAAAAGAAATATTAGGTATGTTACATGTTTGAGAACAAAAATGTATGCATGTGCCATGTGAAATATATTACATTTGTCTTTTCCACAAGTCACATGATGACAGTGATCCAAACTTCCACTTCTCTTAACCAAGGCCACTCACAGCACTTTCTTCCTCTATATTGTGTAAGTATTGCTAGATTTACTTCTACTGCTTCTTTAAGAGGCAAGAAGCCAGTTCTTAACTTCTTAAGAATTAAGTGTCAGCTAACCAAGGTTACAAAACTTGATATTTTTCTACTCATTTTCAAGAAAATGAACCACTAAATGTAAGAAGAACCCAATGTGATCGTACCGCAAAGCTAATTTAAGAAAGGACATGGGGGGAAGAAAAGCAAATATTGACACTTGTTTTTCTGAGCAAATGCATTTATGTCTTCTGCACAGGACAGGCTGGGACCTCAATAAATCAGACTGGCTTCTGTTATAGATGAAACTTCATGCTTGTGCCATGCTCTACATTCCTACAGTGCTACAAGAATTCAGCCATTAGTACAGTAGCACTAGTACAGCTGTGGTCTGACCTTTGCTTGCTGGAAATCTCCTCTGGCTTGGGGCTCCAGCCTACTGGCACCAGTCGCAGGTTGTCTAGCCGGTTGTCCACTGTCACAGAGTTGATGTGGATGACTTGAAAACTGGGTGCAATGCCACCTCTGTGCTTCTCCCTGGGATAAGACATGTATCCAGATCATAAGTCAGCCAGTCCACTACAACTTACAAAATAACCACAGCTCATTAAGACAATAACAGTGCATGACTTCTAAGGACTGAGAGCAGGACTTTTTCTTTTTCCTATTAAAATATTATCAGCAGCTTACTCAATACTTTTTAAAAACAGTACAGTGTAGAGACACTTAAGTGGTTGAGAAAAATTTGATACTGCAATCACCATATGAAAGATCAATGATAACAATCATACCAACCTATCAGCAACTAAAAAATGACACATTTTGAGACACGAATCACTTGTCCACTCCACCATCAGAGTTTTTTAAGGTACCAAATTTTTGCCAAAAGTTTTACTGGTAGTTTCATGAGAGTTGTCTTGGACGACAGGGGTATTGTCAGCTATAACGCACCTGCCTGCACTAGCAAGGATTCCAAATCTTGTTTGGTAAAGAAAAGATGCACAAAGCGATATGCATCTGGTTCATCTCTGCTTTGTTTTACCAACTGCTTCCGGCTCACCTCTACAGCACTCATTCTGCAGTTTTAACAGACAGTACAAACAATAGTAAGACATCTGGATACAGACGATTTACTTCTGGGCTGATTACGATCAGTAGGTCCCATCAAGGACAATTCCACAATAAGGATGCTTGCCAGCACAGAGAGTTTGACTCCAGATGCTCCAACAGTAAAAACTGTTTATACTGCACCTGATATAATGAACAATTTACTTACCAGAGCAGCTCATGCAATGGCCTTCCTGCCCAGCGGCCTTTGCCAATGTCGAAAGCGTAGGCAAAGATCTTAGCTCCATTGCCATCCGCATCTACCTCCATGCGTGCCTAGAAATTGAATAATATCATGGTTTAATATTGGCACTATCAGAAAAGGGGCAAAGGCAAATCTTGTGATAATCATTTGCAGTTGAATCCTCATTGTTTACCTCAAAGGCATAGTTTTCCACAAGCGGTATGTCCTGCTCATCAATCAGTGTGTATTTTGTCTGAAATTAGAAAATTGAGAGAAAATACTTTATTTTTATCTTAACACTTAGATCTGTAACAACCACAACTCTTTCAGGATAAGCAATCTTTCCATGGCTTTCTTTAGCAAACTGTCAGCTTGTTAAAACCAACATTTTGGAAACCTTTACAAAGAGCCCAAAGGGGGGGGAAAGCCAATGTGAGAGGAAGACCCTATAAACTCATCAAATAACAAAATGTCAGCTACATGCTAGTCTGCCCTCTCCAAGCATTCACAAATAGCTGTCTGAGTAGTTTGAAGCTCTATTCAAATAATTAAATTTTAAATAAATAAAATAATAAATAAAATGATTTCCAAATTAAATTAGTGATTATTTCAAAGTGAATAATTTGACAAGCCCAGTAGTAGGAAAACATCAGTTTTTCCAGGGAAGAATGCTTGTCTATTGCAGAACCACCATCTGTTATTTAGCAATGGCTACCCGCAACATTGAGTTCAGGTACCAATGACCAGGTTAAACATTTTACCAACCACCTCCCCCTGCAAAATTACATTGAAATACAGCTTTAGCACATACTCATGCACAATTTTGCTGGTTTAATGCTACTTATTAAATGTGGCATGTTGACGGAAGCCAGCAGCTGAGAGTATGTTCAAACTCCTATTGGGGAGTTTTCCCTGCACATGACAGCTGCAACATAGACATAAAAAGAAGGAACATCTCTTTTAACCATCAAAACTTTTAATATCATCAAGAGGAAAATGATCTTGACAACCTATTTTCAACCAACTGAACTGAATGTTTCTCCTCATTTTCTTTACATTAACCATATTTAGACTCTATACAACACCTTCATAAAAAGGAGACAATAGTTTTAACCTTGTTAGAGCTACCTGCCCCCTCAGTTAGTAGGTGGGATTTACAAATACACGTGACAAGATACCAACACAGTAGCCCCACGCTTCACTGAGCATGGTACAACTCACGGGTGGTGTTGCTCACATACCAAAAAGGTCGAAACATGCAATGTGACACGTTGTCTCGACTGCCAGACTATTGTGTTGATCTAAACCACCGGAGTGACATCATGTAAAGTAGTTGTGTGACTGCTCACTGGAGCCCAGGAGCCCTGTCACTCAGCAGGTGGGCAAACAAAACGGTCTGCACCGTTCATCCCCCGAGTGTGAGGGTCTTGTGACACCAGCAACCCGGAGCATTTCTTGACCAACATTCAGTCACAGTTTAACATTGTGATAATTATGTAACTTTATCCAAAACAAAAAACACGTTTAAGTTTTGGGTCACAGCTGTTGAGTAGTGTGCTGTCTTGCCGGTGCTTTGTCACGTTGCACAAAAGAATCAGTTGATGGAGCATGGCAATGGCTTCCTCATTAGCAGACTCTTCACCGTGTAATCCAAATAACAGAGCTAGCGTGGCACTGCTAACTGAACCACCGACCGTTAACGTGACATGACCCAACGCCGACAACAAAACAACAGTATTCTCCATTTCCACACTACCCGAACGGGTACTGACAAAAAAGCACCCACTAGTTTACCTTTGTGACATTATTTCACCGTTTAATGTTAGCCAACAGCTAACGTATCCTGCTACATGCTAGTTAGCGTTAGCTTCCTAGCGAGACTGTGCGGCGGCGGCGGAGGTATAGAAAACCAGTCTGGCTCGGCACGGCCGGCTTTCCTAATCCGCTCAAATGCGGCTAAAATCGGTACAGCCGAACCACTCTTGCATCGGCAAAGGCTTGGTAACAATTTGCGCGGTAGACTAGCAGCGACTCATCATCGCTAAATATGTTTTTTCCAGCGCCTTTTGTGGTCCCCGCGGGCCCTCCCCCGGCCGCACATGGCAGTCCTGGGATCCAGCTCACCTTCCCGGCCACACGGCCGAGCCGTACGATCCCGAGCTTGAAGTCAGACATCAGGAGGACGGGCGGTGGTGACAGAGAGAGGCGTAGGTTCCAACCTAAACGTTACTCAGGTTTAAAACTCGCCGGGGCAGCCCCTCAGCCCCAGCTGCGCTGCCAGTTTGGGTTAACTGGTTGAGTGTTCGCTGACTCCGGGTCTCTCCGGCAGCAGCCCAGCCTCGGTGACACACCGCCGCTGGCGCAGGAAAGCCGAGCGAGCTGCTGGGGGCGGGGCGGGACGAGCCGCTAACCACACCGTCCAATCAAATTCGACGTTACGTTTTTTAACGCCAGGCGTCCGATCACGCTGTCCAATAGAAAACGAGTATCTCCAAGAACCGCCTGTTTCAGTTACTACGTCAACACACTCTCGTGACTTCCAGCCATTTTCCCGCGAAATGTTTGATAGCTGGGTGGGATTATCTGCCTTTATTCAAACCTCTAACCGATTTATTACAGATGTGTTTGACGTCATGGTTTATGACGTTTACTGCGAAATTAGGCTTGATGCAGGACATTGAATATGCAGCGTATTTACATCAGTATTACTGCCCTGCATCGATGCTACTGCAAAATTATTCAATTATACACGAATGCTTATTGCTCAGCTATGTGCTTAGAGGTGTGTATCAAGTAATAACCGGCAACAAAGGTTTCAAAGTTGAGTGCATGCATATATAAATTATTTAGATATGGCTTTTTTCTGACCTTTTTATATAACTGATGATGGTATTCAGTTGGCTACTTGGTATGATTTCTTAGTTTAAAATGAAATATTGAAAAAAATTGAACACGTGTTAAAACAGAAGGAAAAACACAATGTGCCATTTTGCATCCCAATTAGCAACAGTGGATGAGCTGGAAATGAGAAAGAAATGCAGAGATTGAAGTTTGGAATATAGGGGCATTAAAGAAGGTTAATCTTATAGCAGCTTAATAAGTGCATTCATCAATCTAAATAAGCTTCAGCGCCTGATTTCTGTCATGTGGTCACCTGCATCTTGAGTTTAAATCCCTGCACATCTGTTCCATGATGAAGATGACTTCATGGTTCAGTTAGTAAGGTGAAGAGCACCCTCTGGAGATCAGGAGCCGTATTACAGAAAGAAGCAATGGAAACTTGAGTCAGGGGCTGCTTTAGAAAACTGGAAAACTGGAAATTTAAAAGGTGTGTTTAAAAAGATAATTAAGAATTTTTACTAGAAAAGAAAGCTAACTTACTTTTTTTCTTCATCTTTTCATGACATTAAAAACACAAGTACACAAGTACAAGAACACGTTTATTTTCTTAAGCCTGAACACACCTCAGATTTTCTTAAAGGTAAGTAAAACTCATGTTTCTTTCTCCACGGCAAGTAAGGGACTCAGGTGAGGGATATTTTAACCTTGTAATAATGAAATAAGAATGAACCAAAACGTGTATGTAAGCTCAATTAAAACGTCATCACATGATGATGCAAATCAAAAAGAAATGTCAGGTAATTGCTGCTACTGTATACTGTATATTGTCTGTCGAAAAGCTGTCCAGCTGCAATAAGACGTCTATACTTTACCTGTTAAAATGTTAAGCATGATGTCAGACATGAAGACAGAAATAGCTTTTTTCTCCCTGTTTTCTATTTGTTTACTATTTTCCTGCAAACCTGTAAGGAAGGAGAGTACAAGGATTCACATGTTCAGATCTTTCTTCCAAACACAGAAAACTCTTGTTTGATACATGATCTGAACACCTGTATCCTATATGTCTTGTGTTTACTAGTTTTACCCTTCACAAAACAGCCTTTTATGCTGGTATAACAATGGTTTCCCTGTGCCTCTGCTGTTTCCATTTCAAAGTGAAATGTGTGGAAACCCACCTAAGGCCTGCCACTCTTCTGTCAGTCACTCCTATCCAGTTACCCACAGACGTGGAGCTGGGAGGAGTGGGAGATGTGTCGTTCTTGTTTCCTCTCAAACTTAAAAACAAGAAGTCTGTTTTGGGAGAGAAAAGGATGCAAAGACAATACAAAGCTGTTTACTTTCAATGGAATATCTCTACTGCTAGTTTCATGTGACATTATCACACTGTAAACAGTTCTACTAATTTAACACTATCAATAGATTATTTTTGTATATCTTTTAGTTGCCCCCAGTGTTCTTTTAGAAATAAAAACATTGTTGGAATGCCACACCTGACACACCGACACCTCCAGACATTTTCAGTGAATAGCCAGGCACCTGTTTATAATAGCAGACCCAGACCATCTTTCATAATGTAGCCTACATTTGGTCTTCCTTGAGGTTATTCTCTCTGGAATTAAGTGCTTTTCCAGACACTGGGTGTTGTTTACTGTTGCAAAACAGAGCTGTCTCTGAGGTGTGGCTGCACCTCTGATCCCTGCGCATACTCATATGATGAAACAGAGTATCTATCACACCTATCCACCCTGGAAAATTTAATTATACTCTTCTGCAGTTTCTTAGTTAGTTTGTACAGTTTCCTTCATACTATGGGTAATAATTCAATATTACTGTCTATTGTCTTTCAGTAGAATCATATTGATGATATAATATGATATGATATATCATTTTGCTAAATCCTGTTGTCTTAAGTAGCAACATCACTTCAAATAGTAATCATAAAATGAGAAGCTGCAGCTTTTGTTTTATATCTGAAGAGTTTCGTCTGATGTGAATTACTGCAAATGTGGTTTTGCATGGTTTCATATGGTAACATATATCTCACCCAGACCAATTTCACAGTAACGGCTGAATTCATATATTCATATTAAGGCAAACTTGTAATTGAGGATTTGGAGTTATTGATGAAAAATCTGCATTTGTGCTGAACTGATCGGTGCTAAACTCTCAATAAAAGACATATAAATTATATGAGAATGCAGGTTCAAATCCTGTGATTTGCACATAATCCCTTAAATTCAAGAGTGAGTTGTACTTTTAAATGTCTGATGCATTAATGTCTGATTAATTTTAATATTAACATGTTGTGTGTTTACATTAAAACTGACCCAGCAAGTGGTGTTAAGAACAAACTACCCAATAGATTATAATCTTAAATTCAAATTTGCATCCATTACCAATTATTTACCTGATAAATATTTACCAGAAATGTTGTCAGGTTGTCAAGTAAGAAGCAGCCTACAATATTTCCCACTGAAATATAGTGTTGATTACAAGTCAAAATTTGAGTAACAAAGAAAAACAGGGAGAGAAAGAAGGAGATAGGAGAGAAACTTTAAATATAAAACTTAGTATTTTAGGTTGTTATATGCCCTATGAATTGATTTACCTAGTTGTGGTAGATCATCCTGCAAATGGCTTAAAAGACTCAGAAGACGGTTATCAGCTGACGCCCAAACCAAACAACAGAAAACCAGCAAAGCTCTGACCTCTGATGTCCATGTCACTTCCTTGTTCCGCTCACCTGTTACACCTGTGTTACAGCGCTGCGCTGTAGACTATAGGTGCGACTCCTTCCCAGCCGGTGCACCTGTTGTGTTAATGTGCCATGTCGAAGGAGCTCGTAACGTGCGAGTTAATATGCTCACCTACATCGAGTGAACAAGGGGGTACTTTGAAAAGCAAGGGGATGGATTGTGAGCAGCCTATTTTCTCGGTATTGAGCGGCGGTGTGAAGATGGAGGTGGGGGGGAAGTCCTGTGACGGTGGCGGTGGTGGAGCGGCCTCACCGGCTGCGACCATCTCTGACACCGAGTCCGGGATCTTTTCCGGTGAATGTGAACTCTGTGTGGAGCACGAGTCTGAGCTGGACTGGTTCTGTGCCACCGAGCAGAAACTCATCTGCTCTCACTGCGCCATCGTGGGCTCCTGCCACGGACACACTGTGACCCCTCTGGCCACCAGAGTTACCACAGTCAGGGTAAGTGTGTCGAGCAGCTCGTACAGGCTACTGTATGTGTAATCATAAAGTTATTTCTCTTTGATATTGTAGCCCATTGATTTTGCTGTGGCACATTATTGGTTGTTTGTACGAGGTATATTTGTTTTGTTTACTGAGGGCACCTGTAGGGTTAAAAAATAGCCCAGGAAGGTTACTTTCACTTTATGTTAGTGGGGTTGGTTTCTAACTAGCTCATAAGACTCATAATTTACTATTATTATTGATTTTATCATGTATTTCACCGTTTAAATAATCTAGTTTCCTTGAAAAGAGATTGGCTATTTCTTTTTGGGAGATTTTTCATGCCAAACATGAGAAAATGTTTTCAGCCAGTCATGTGTCAAGGACAGCAGCAGGTATGAAGCCACGAGGACTGACTGATAGCATGCAGAAATAGTGTTCACATTATTTGACTGATTGTAATAAGTGTGTACTTAATCAACTTAATCATTCTGTCTTGGGTGTGTCACTTTTTACGTATGGTTTTCCTCTATGATTCCTCTGCATGGAATTTAAAAAGACAGGATTTTCTTGTTGTGTCTCCAGCTGGTGATGTTCAGGCATTGTGATGTGCTTGTTTAAATCAAAAACTGCAGTGTGTGTGTGTGTGTGTGTGTGTGTGTGTGTGTGTGTGTGTGTGTGTTTTCACCAGAACCAACTGGTGGATGTGTGTGAGAAAATGCAACTGAAGGCGCTGAGGATTGAAAGGTTTATTGACCAGACGCTGACAACCAAGGAGCAAAAGCTTCAGGTGAGAAATACCTCTGTTCCCCACCCACTCAGCCACACACTTAATAATCACATAGACACAGTTCCAAACATAATAATGTTACACATTGCTCAGTGGTGCCCACACTGTGTCATGAGTTCAGTGTTTTGACATTGGTTGGCTCGCGGACATATGTGGAGTTTGTGTGTGGGGATACTCTCCCCTATAACAAGTCTCTTTGCATTAAGGCTGCAACTAAGGGTTATTTTCATTATCAATCAATCTTCTGACTGCTTCTTTTGATTATTCAAGGTGGTGTCTTCAAATGAGT
This sequence comes from Seriola dumerili, assembly GCF_002260705.1. Taxonomy (NCBI): domain Eukaryota; kingdom Metazoa; phylum Chordata; class Actinopteri; order Carangiformes; family Carangidae; genus Seriola; species Seriola dumerili. The sequence continues at coordinate 222,524 of NW_019182858.1, forward strand.
TTTTTTTCTCTGACCAACTGTTCCAAAATACAAAGATATTCAGTTTACATTGATACACTTAAATAGCTGGAACCAGTGAATCTTTGGCATTTTTGCCTAATAAATAACTTAATCGATTCATCCGTTATTGGACTAATCGTTTCAGCATTGGAATACCTTCATATTTCTTTATGTGATTCAATATGTGAATACTTGGTGCAGCATAAAATATCAATATACTGAGCATGCAGCTTAAGTCTAAATTCTTCTGAATATTAGGTGGATGGTATGGCTGTGTCTTTTTCTCAATTCACTTACTCCCTAACAATCATAATGACATATAATTATTGACACATAAATTATCTTAGAACAAATTTCCTATAATGAGGTATTTCGTCGTTGTAAATGGTTGAGTAAGATAAAAATAGAATTTGTTCTCTTACCTTGAAGTTAAGTTTCTGTTAGCTGATTCAGTCATTTTCTCACCACCAGGCAACAAAGCAAAGGTCGCAGAAAAGCTCCTCATTCCCTGCACCCATATTTATTAACCTCTCTTGACATAATGGGTCCACAGTGGTCACAGACACAGGTCCTTCATGTGCAGTTTTACAAGTAACAGAGAAAACCAGACCTTGGGCAAACGTCAAGAACATTGTAGAAAGAAAACAGATGATATCAAGTCACCAAAGCCAATATGTCTCAATATAAAACAAACTTACTTGACATCGTGGAAACGATTTTGTTGGTCAAAAGCCTTGTGAGTGAATCTTTTTAACTTTCTGTGAATTTGCCAAGTGTTTGTTTGGCTGCTTACGAGCAACAGAACCTTGGGCAGGGACACTGTTTGACCAACTTGTACCTGAAGGTTTGATTTAAGGGAGGCCTGAATCATTTGTGGGCCACACAACTCATATGGGGAACTGTAGCTTTAGAAAATATGATTCCCTCTCCAACTAGGAACTCTGACTTTGAGAGCCATTGTGCAAAAGTTATTCACTTGTTCTGCTCAAATTGGACTCACATGGATGCTCATAAATTCAGAAAGTGTTTTGGTGACTTAAAACTTTTGACTATAGTGATAATTATACAGTAATCCTTGACTGTACAATTAAATTCAAAATCCACACAATCTAAGGGGTTCATCTTTTCAGATGAAACAGTCAAGTAAAAATCACCCTTGCTTGAGATGCTAATGCAAAGCTAAGTACATGGTCATACGTGCTGCTTTGTACCAAGGGTTCACAGGATAAAGGTCTCTAATGTCTCTCGACTGTACTATATATTCTTCTCCCCTGTCTCTTGCTGTAGGCAGCGGCGAGGAGGGCGAGGGAGACGGTGCTGGCTCAGGTCAGCGCGGCGCGTGAAGCCCTGGAGGAGGAGGAGCAGCGTCTCTTAGAGGAGGTGCACAGAGAGGAGGAGCGGGTGGAGCAGTGTCTCCTCACCCAGAGAGCCCACTGGAGCCAGGCTTTGGCGAGTCTTTCACAAACACGCTCGCGTCTGGTGCACACGCTGACGCACACTCCAGATGCACAGCTGGTGGTGAGAGAACCGGGGGCAGTTGTGGCAAGAAGGGAGGGAGGTTCAGTGATGACTTGGAATCATTGTGGGAAGATTTTTCTGAAGAATAGAGGAAGTTGTGCTCAAATATCAGTGTCTTCATAATGGTCATAAATTACTGCGCTATCTTACTGCCCAGGAGAGTAATTGGTTGTTTCCTGTCTCATCTTTCAGACTAGTGTCCAGGACATAGCTGAAAGGTAATCTATTCTCACATGACATGCTTGTGAATTTTATATATATATATATTTTTCCTTGCTCAGGAGATACCAGAGGAGTAATATCTCTTCTCTCTGTGTGTGTTTGTGTCAGGGTGGAGGAGGCAGAGGGGGTCGGGGAGCCCTGTGATACGGAGCAGCTCAACCTGAACCCGGGCTGCAGTGACAGCAAGCTGCTGAGAGGTCTGTGGGCCACTGCAGTGCTGCTCGGGCCAAACGGTTAGTAGATTTTTATTCAACTGTAAATCATCCTGGAGCTTGATGCAAACACGACAGATCCAGCGGGAGCATAAAAGGTTATTACATGCACTGGTGAAGTGATGAAAATCCAGAAAATGGGAGATTTTCAAACCAAAAGCAGGGAGTGAGGAGGAGTGCTTATTTTCTACATTCTGATCGCTTTTTGGGTTTGTGATAAGAAAAGTAATAGTAATTTTAAAAAAAAGGAGTAACTGCATCATTTTGCTTTATTTCAACCTCTTTGATCCTCTTTGAATTTTAATTTCATCATCACACATATACTGGTGCTTGCATTGGAGACACATGTGCAGATACCTTGCCTTCAGTACTGTCGTTGACAGTTGTTGACTTGTTGTAATTTGGAAATACTGTAAATTGCACATAACACACATGTATCTGGCGAGTCTAAATTTTGTCCTGATGTATTTTTGCTTTAGAGTTGGAAGCAGCAGTAGTGATACTACAGAGTAGGGCCTGGATGTCTTCGTGGTTCCGTTTTAAAAAATGAAGGGAGCTGATTTTAAAACTGATCTAAACATTGGAGAAAATTGAGAGAAATTACACCATAGAAGATTTGAAAGAGGGTGGCACAAAAATCAAGGGTCTCTCATTGAAATCTGGATGAAGGACAAGCATGATAAAAGAAGCTGGATGTCTTCATCTTGACATCTTTGTTTGTGGTGGTTTACAGTACTCAGAACATTTCATTATGGTAAAGAATTTTCAAAATGCCAGATATGATGTCTGCCTATAGTAATGCAGCAGTTTGTGACATCCTCTTCATCTTGGTCATTCTGCCCACAGCCTATGGATCGCCTTATTTAAAGTTTGACGAGCGCACTCTGAGTCCTCTGCTGTCCCTGTCTGACGACTTCTGCACTTTGACCTTCCTCTACAAAAAAGTCCGCAAGTCCCCTCCCTACGACCCAGCACGATTCGACTGTTGGCCCAACGCGCTGGGTTCACTGTCTATGTCCTCCGGCACCAACAGCTGGGTGGTGGATGTAGGCCAGAGCGGTGCCTTTAAGGTCGGGGTCTGCTATGCCTCTCTGGAACGCAAAGGCTCAGGGAATGAGGCGCGGCTGGGCTACAACACTCAGTCCTGGGTGTTGTCTCACTATGATGGGGACTACTCCTTTGTCCATGCAGGGAAGAAGGTGCCTCTGCAGGTGGTGAGGACACCCAAGAAGATCGGCCTGCTGCTGGACTGGCCGAGTCAGACACTGCTGTTTTACGAGCCAGACTCTGGTGCCGTGCTGTACTCTGTCACGCAACACTTTAGTGCCCCGCTGCTGCCGGCGTGTGCTGTGACTGACCGCAGTATCACCATACTGCACTGACAGGCAGTCCACACAGCCAAAAGCTAAATTACCTTAAACATGTGAAGAAATGCAAGGGAGAGACTTTCTCTAATGCAAATATGACCAGCAGTTAAACATCGTCCATCTGTGCAATAATGAAAACTCCAGACACAGCATCAGTTTACTCTATTTACTGTGGTAGCTGGTTCTTTTTTTTTTTACTGTTTTTAATGATCTAAAATTCATTATCTGTTGAGCATATTACACAGTAGTTGTGCTATTTTGACTGACAATGATTGTTTTTATGGAGTTTGTGTTTGTTTTAATATGATTGTTTGTATAATTAGTTTGATCTGTGTGATGAAGCTTCTCCAAGAATTGTTATAGAAAGTATTAATTACACTGGTCGATCCAGGACTATTGTAAATCTTATGTGGCAAATACTTAGTAAAACAATTATTATGAGTTGACTGTTTTATTTCAAAAGCACAATTATTTTGTAATTTTTCCCTGCAATAATACAAAAACACAAAACTGTAACTGTCATTTCAATTTCTTCTTATTTTTATATTTGGGGCAGCTTATACGCCCAACTGCTCCAGTGGGCAACAACTAGGGAGCTTGCAGATGTAAATGAGTGTGAACAGGATGTTCCTAAAAAAAACCATTTTGAGTCCATATTTGACAAAGAATCATTTTAGGAAATGAGGTCATAATATAAATTTTGGGGGAGAAACAGATTTCTACACCGCTGCTATTTCTCAGTAGTTTATGCATGAACCCACTAGAGGGCAGCAATGTCAAATGAAGCCTTGAACAGTGCTGCTCTTGAATATGCATCATGTCAGATCAGTGAAGTAATCGAGTGAAAATGTAATTCCAGGACCAATCGAAAGTTCAGGGTACTGACTACAATATGAGAAAAACTCAGCAAACCCTTAAACTGAGCACATGTGTGGTACCTGCTGAATGAATGTGCGTGTGATTTTAAATAACAAAATGACATATTTGATATCAGTAGGAGACAGAGGCTGGATATACTTCTATTTGATTTAGGCACAAATTAAAGTGACTTTGTTCCTCTCATACCAGATTAAACACGTGAGAAGAGGGTAGTAGAGGGTGAGGCAAAACTGAGGGGAAATTAAAAACTATGCAGTAGTGGCTTCACCGGCTCATAATCAGTGTTATTTTATATGCAAATAACATATTGTTTGTAGCCATTAACCATAAAGTACACTGCATCCCCTTTATAACACCTGCCTTCTTTGTATATCAGCATTTTAAACCAGTGAACTACAGCTTCGGGATGGACATGTTTAATCAAGACTTCCAGTGTAGCAATGTACAGTGGGCTTCGCAATCAGATGGGGTGTAACACTGTAATAGCCCATTTATTCTGACTCTGCTATTTCAACAGTCTATTTAGAAACCTACTGTGACGGTGATTCAGATTTGAATCTAGTATGGATTAGGCTTGGTTGCACATGTCCCAACAGCTCTCTCATTATTAACTATTTTCAGTTGAGCTGACAATAGGTGTAGTGCTGCCAGAGAACTGTTTTTTTTTCTCCAAGTGGAAATAATAGAATATTCACCCTTTGCATAATCCTGTTGAAATTCATAAACATCTTTAAAGCGCTTGAGGATCCAATCATCACCAAAGTGAAGGTCATGCAAGAGACACAAACCCATCAAAGAAATGACTAGAAATGTTACTACTAATTGTCTGCTCCAGGGTGTAATAACATAGGTGAAAATACAGGTGCAATATTAACTCTGGCAAAGGATGGTGTGCAGTGTGTGCATGTGAAAGTGAGCGTTAGACAGGAGGGCAGAGTACCATTGGGTAATAAACTTTGCGTCAATAAAGCCATGATAGGGCTCCATTGTTTTGTAAGGTTGGGTTTTGGAGCCTTAATGAATATGTAACTAGCTCCATCTGATAACGATGCCATACTTTTTGGATTCATATATTATATATGTGGGAGGGTCTGGTTGCAGCCATCTAATGGTTATACGCTTCAAGGCTACTGTATATATTTAAAATGTATTCCAACAGGATTTTACTCCTTTATTTGGCATAAAACACATCCTCGTAGGGGTTAATATTTCACATTACTACAAAGCAATAATATGAGTACAATCAAGAATTACCTTTGTGCATTGTGTCCACTCTAAGAAAATTGAAATGTTGCTTTTTTGACACTGAATGTGTTCATCATAAACTCCTGTTGACCAATGTACACGATTTGCAGACACAGTGAGTCAAATGATAACAGAAGCGGATGCATCTGCTCCTTTCCCAACTATTAGTGTTTGTACAACTGCAGGTGCACTTTATACTATTTCTCAATAATTTACAACTGTATGAAATTAGAAGATTTTTAGCCTTAAAACATAAACACATCCGCTTTCACACACAAGGAACAAGCCAAAGTGTGCCAAGTGTGAAATTTCCCCATTTCCTCAGTAGTTAATATCAAAAATTCCACTGTCACACTTGAAATATTTATGGTTCCTCCACAATTAAAAGTCTTTTGTCTGATGATTCCTGAACGAGTTGATCTTTCTCAGGTGCTCCTCTTGTTGGATGCACTGAGTATGACAGGAGGTGGTTCGATGTTGAGCTCTTGTCGGAGGTCTTCGAGGTTCTGCTCCCATCGCCTCTCGTAGAAGATGCTGAGGACACAGCGGGCCCGCCGCCCATTCTGCAGAGCCCAGGGCCCCAAAGATGTGAACAGTGACTGTAAACGGCTGAAAGATGATGAAACAAGAGCGGAAAATTTGAACATGATGCAACAGTGAAGAGGAAACTTGCCACAATTCATCTATTTTATATTTTATTTAAACATGCTACAGCCCACTTCCCTGGAAAGAGGGAAGTTCACAGTTGTGGAATGAGGAAGGATAAATGATTTGCAGGTAAAGACACAGTTTATAGGTATTTGTTCATCATAATGGGGCACTGTTGTTCAGCCTTTACGTTGGCAGCGGAGGAAGTCACAGAGCCAGATTGATGTCTGTGTAAAATGGAGAGCTGCCATGGCAGGACAGACACAGACGCTGCCAGCACTGCAACACTGCAACACTCCATCGACCTGGGCTTTATGGCAGAGTGGCCAGACTGAAGCCTCTCCTCAGTGAAAGTTTTCAGATTAGCACCAAAAGGTCTCAGTTCTACATGTCGTGTTTGGAGGAGACCAAACATGACACTTAGAATTGGTTGTTCTTAAATACGTAAATAATTTTGGATTTTGACTTGTTCAGACAAAAAAAGATGATGGAAAATGTCAGTTTGGCCTTTGGGAATTTTTTTTTTTTTAGAATAAACTGTTAATTAACTACGTGAGAAAATAAATGGAAAGTTAATTGGCTTTGAAAACAAATATTAGTTACATCCCTAGGCCAAAGCTTTGAGCTCTACTGTTTGCTGTGACTGTAGGGCAAATGTTGAGTGTGAACACAATGAGTCTATCAGACGTCCTTTAATGTGTGTTATGACACCTGGACCGTAAGGCTGCCAGCATCCTTCAGCAAAAATACTTATGTGACGGTTGAATAGTTTTGGAAACCCCCTTCCATTCACACCTGGCCAGCTGTGCGTAGGTGGGACAGGGAACAAGGATTGAACTTTTCTCTCTAACTCTCTTTATTTCCTTCCTTTATTCACCTATTTCTGTCACTTTTCATGTGAACAACAGAATGCAACACTATGAATGAATAGTGAATGAATGAATGTCTGACACTGTCTGGAAATGTGCACTGTTATCATGGTTTTTAAACTGTATTTCCCCCACAGCCCAAAACCTGTAATTAACTCCACCTCTGATCATACTGCTACATGGTCTACTTAACACCTTGGTGGTCCAAATCTACGATTCCACACTGTTGGAAACACACAGATATTGTACCTTGCATTTAGCCGAAGTGGGCCCAACACAGCTCCAAGAGCACACATGGGAAGCCCCGTCTGAGCAGCTTCAAACCATTTTACTGCCACTTCACCTGAAAGCATCAGGCAGAGATGGAGAATGAGACCAACATGCCAATTATTTAAGTAAAAGAAAGAGCAAGAAATCAGTTAACAGTGCAGTGTGTCAAAACCAACCTCTGTTGTGAAACACTACTGCGAAAGTCTTTTTTCTCTTTTAGCAAATTCATTATAACGGTGACTCAATTCACTCGTATTTCATCTTCAAAAATGTTAATTCACTCAACATTGTGAAAGAAAGGCCTTTTGAAAGCAGGAGATTTGAAGGGACTGGCAAGGTTTTGTCTGCCATGTGCACAATAATTCTTGCTGAGCCTTAGCCATTTTATCAATAAGACATTATAGAAGATCAAAATTGCTTAGCTTGGATTGGTAGTTCCTATAAACAACACAATCTGACTGTAGATGCCAAATTTCTGCAGGACCACGATGGTTTAAAATACATTCGGGGTAGTTTTTTTGGTTACACAAAGCCTGACTTACCCAGCATGTTGGTGGGCATGCCCAGTAAGGTGTGTAACAAATCATGGACCTCTCTGTATCTCTGCATGACGTAAGCTAGCTCCTCATTATCCACAAACTTCACATCTGCCCTTGAGTCAGGCGTCACGTGCTGAGAGAAAAGGCAAGTCAATACGAAAGTGAATATGAAAGAGTAATGTTAACAGTGAAAAATCTGGGTATTTAACCTAATGAAATCTGTATCGTAAAATGTGAAAGTATCACATTTTCTTTATGGGGAGTTTCACAACACATCAGCGAACACTCACATTGTCCTCCAGAAAACGGAGGTATTCTCTCCCAAAAGAGCCGTCGGGCAGTGAGGCCATCTTGCTCAGATCAAGTGTAGACAGCCGGATCCTGGGCCTCTCTCTGCAATCACCAGTCAATATCCAAGCAAAACAAAAATAAAAAAAATCATAATTCAATCACAGTAGTGAAAATGCTTTTTAAAAGTGTTTAAATCAGAATGTTAGCAAATAGGGATACAATGCCTCACGTTAGGATAGTGTAGCCTTCAGGGTCATTTCTCATCCTGTCCCTGAGATTTATCAACGCTAGGTGTCCTGTCGTCTCTCCGAGCACTGCAACCATGTCTGTTAAGTGAATAGAGAGTCCCAGAGAATTAAATGTACAATAGAGAGATTTTCCAAGATGTGACCTTTTGTTGCTGCCAAACCTTTAGCTAAATAATTGATTTCCTCAAATAACATATCGTCTTAAAGATTCTCAAACTTGTGCAGTTTGTTTGAAAGTAGAGCTTGTGATATAGCCTAAATTTAGCCACATGCTTGATCTTAAGGGGCACTCGACTATTTTTTACATGAGTCACATCAGTTTACTCATTATGGAGAGTACCCCACAGTCTGTGAAACAGCTGGTAAATGTCATCTGCGTATCTGGAGGAGACTTTTTAAGTGTGAGAAATTGTCTGAAAATGTCAAGTGTGGTGATGTCATCAGAGTTATCTTAGTTCAGATCTGGAGACCACAAATGTTTATCAGGAAGCCTGCATTAGAAACAGGGGGCCGTGGAGTTTGAATGACCTGGGTGTTTAACAGGCAGACAGGGTCTAATGAAAAAGGGATTATAATCAAATAATCCAGCATTTTATGAGATCAACCAATACTATGCACTAGGAGTCAGGAGTAGGCATTTGAAGACACCTGTGGTCTCCAAGCTGAATGTCAGATGACAGGTGTTAGTGCTCTCTTCCTCCATGAGAGTTTCAGGGTAACTGAAATATAGTATGGCCTCATTTTGTATTTATTCTCATTTCTGTTTCCAAGAGTGACATTGGTCTCGAGAGAATAAAATCAGAACATGAGAAAAAAACTTTTAGTACAGTCCCTGTTGGTATCACTTGATGATGAAGCTGATGAAACATTCTTTCAAGTTCCAGTAACTGTTGGAGGCATGCCAGGATTACAAACTTTCTGAGACACAGAAGTATCAGTTGTAGACTGGCAAACTGAGGTTTTCAGCAACATGCCAATGAAAACAAAGTGTGCCATGTGGCACACTTTGTTTTCATTCCTACTTGTCCTGTGTGTTGTTCTTAATTTAGAGCACATCTTAAAACACAATATCTGTAATGAAAATTTTCATTTTCCTGACACCTAATTTAGTCATGATGGCCTGTTGAAGTCTCAAAAAGTTGTACAGCAGTTTGGTGAACTTAGCTTGAAGGGTTCATTCTTGACTTTGGAAATAGCAGCTTGGCTAAAAATTCTCAACACAAGTTCACATACTTGGCTTTTTCAGTACTTTAAGCCACATTTTGTGGCACTTCATCAGCAAACTCCTTCTACTAAGAATGGAAAAGAAGAAAGAGAGAAAAAGAACTAGTCTGGCGCATACCTCTGCGAAACAATCCAACAAATCTGTTAAGCTATTATAATTGAATAATAAAAGGAAAAGGGAAGTGGTCTGAGACACTCATTGGCATGTCGCGACCACAACTGTAATTGTTGTAATTTTAGTGGTTGCATGTTGAATGAAATACTGATGTAAGCATTTTTGAATGTTGCTGGTGCCATGTGCACTGTTACTTTCTATTAATAAAAAGTACAACTCTTTTGTGTAATAAAGAGTCAGCATTCTCTTCCACCAAATTTGGATCTGGATCCGCACCAAATTGACCAAAATCATAGATCTCAACACCATAAATATGTCTGATTTTTTTACATCAAGATCCATACGTCCTGAGAAATTTTTAAAAAAAATACGGGAAAATGCCCTGTCGCTCAATGTTGAAAGTGATAAAAAAATTGCTGGATCCTAATCAAATTTTAATGGGTTCTTGCCTGGCCAATGCTCCATGCCTCCACCAAGTTTGGTGCAAATCGGTTTTGTACTATTCTGCTGACAGGCACAGGTGAAAACATAACCTTGTTGGCAAAGTGGATCTTGAAATAAAACTTGAATTAGTTTATATAAGTCTTACCGCTTTTAATTAAAGTGATGACCTTCATAATTTTGACTTGACTGCAACTTTTCTGTAGCAACACCATCAGGAGAGCTGTGTCCACATGCATACATAGTGACTATACATTATCTGTGACTGTGCTTTACTGCCATACTTTTCTGTCCTTAAGGAGGCTTTTTTTCCTTTTAAAGTTACTTTTTCCTTAATTTGATAGTAATACAGACAGGGAATGCAGGAAATTGGTGGGGGATGGGGTGTGACAAGCAACAAAGGTCCTTAGCCAGAGTTGCCCCATGGCATTTTTTTGTAAAAAGGAAGGAAGGGATGTTGGGGAAAAAAGAAAGACAAACAATAACAGAGAATGAAGCCCAGACATCATGCTAGTGATGTGAGTGTCTCACCATGTCTGTAGGGGTCCCGCAGTGCAGCCACACCTGACCCAACGGCCAACAGGGCTCTCTGGATAGGGGTGGTGGGGATGTGTCCGGGATACAACCCATTATAGCAGGTGTCTGTAAATTCACTGCTGCTACTGTGCAGCTGCTGGACACGCACTGCTGAGGCACAGGTGGAGCAACATTAGAGAGATTTACGCTCCTGGACCGAGACAGTGTCATAATGCATAACAACATTTAAACTATCTGATGATACAGGCTGTAGAGTACAAATGTGTATGCTTATGTTTTACAGAAAGAGGTCACAATGAATATTGACACTTAACGTGTGTATGGTATTCGGGCTGATACCTGTATATGATATTTTATCGCAAAAATTTGAAATTAATTAGTTAATTTGTAATTCTCCTTAGTTATTGTTTACACACCCAGATAAGTTCATTCATACAAAATAATATAACGCTAACTCATTTCAACACAGTGCTCTGAGCTAACTAATAACATAGCTAAAGAGTGTGCCGTGGAGCCAGTTCAAGCTTTCTCTAGTATGTTATGCTAGCAGCTAGGTTTGAAATTCGTTTCTTTTAAATTCGAACAGCTAAGACATCTTGGTTTATAAAAAAATGCATATTATTGTTTTTGTCAAATAACGCAGACTAAACATATGGAAACTCGTACCTTTGGAGATCAAAACGCATTGTTGCTGATTTAACCATTGCAAAGGCTTACGAATCCACGGCCACATTGTGAACGCTACTGCGCATGCGCTTTGGAACGGTGTACTACTTTTCGACTCCGGGGCAGCACTGATATAGGGGCGGGGTTGGCTAGTTTTTTCTGAAAGTTATGTTTAGTTGCAAGACAAAGTGACTCCGTTCTTCCCAGCTGCCTTGCTTTTACGAAGTAAGCGCATGCAGCAAAAATTGTCAACAGCTCACCAAAGGTTGAGTTGCCCTTCTCATGCCGTAACGGACAGACAGTTTCGTTTTCTTTCTGTCGACAGAGGCGCAATCCAGACGGCAAGGTTAGTTAGCTGAGGCGATGTTTTTTCTTCTCAAATAAATAGGTTAGCAGTTAGCTGACTGGGTAATTAAACTCGCTAAACCCATAACTTGACTGTAACTACAGTCAAGCACTGCCTAACTTAGCATTAACCTAGCTGCATAAAAGTTACGTTGCTACTCATACACATAAGTAAATAAAGTGTAAGTTAAATACGTTGATATGTTACGTCATTGCTCCCTTTGAACCAATAATATAGACGCTAAAAGAAGTAAATCTGACAATTGAAGAAGTTATTCAGTACCAAGCAGACACAAGTTAACGACTAAGATGCTGTCAGAGTTCTGAGTCAGACTGAACGAGGCTTTTATAGACTTAGATGCTCACGTGTTAGGGAGGACACTACATATACTACGTTGAGGTGGTGGACTATTATAAAACGAACAGGCACTGTTTGGGAGCTCGGTGAGTAAAGCTTCAGGTTTGGATTCACGACACTGCCGCAGATAGTCTAGAGACCCTTGGCATGAGTAAAAGACGAATATTGAGCAAGAACATGGCGGAGTGACAGAACAAACATACAGGGAGCAGGAGGGTGTTTTCACACAGTAGTCGAACTAGTTGTCGGGGACATCTTTTTGAGACATTGAAAGAAATGGCTAGGCAGACTGAAGGGAAAGCTTGATCGCACTTTATTTTTCAGGGCATTGTTTTGAAAAGCAGTTATTGGTGGTATTTCTTTCACAAACGGGATTGTAAACTTTTCACAACTGTAGCTTACAGTCCAGATGACAGTGTGGATACAGTTCAGACAGCAATTAAGCTAGTATTTTCTGTTTAGGTCGTTTATGACAGCTCAGTTTTCAGAGTGTTTCGCTGTTTGTGCTTACTGTGTGGTTTGCTTGTTTCCATGTCACTTCAGTTCTTGTTTTAAAGGTTCTGGTCTGTTTATTAATTTTTTCAGGAAAGTGGAGTGGTGTTGTATGGCTAAGATAATATGTTTTCTACATGCGATTGCCTGATTTAATGCTTATTTTCACTGCATTTGTTGTTGCCACCCTCTCAATGTTTCTATGGATACAAACTAAACAACAGCTTGGGTGTATTTTGTTACTAATTAGGGCCTAGCTCATTTCTCACAGCAGAGCTCATGTCAACAGCATTATGAATAATTCGACTTGTTAACCATGTTCTTTATGAACAAGTTGGACGGGTTTGAACAAATGAAACTTGTGAACTGAATCATAGCAGTTAACAATTAGTCATCATGAAATTTGAATGTATTCATCTGTCAGATACATAGTCAGATAATTATACCTGGAAAAGAGTTTCCAAAGTAAAGAAGCAATGGGCTTTTCTTAGATGTGAAATGTTAAACATTTCCCACCTTGGCTGGTGTTCTTCTTGAAACTGATAAGTAATCCAGAGAGGAACAAGACAGCTGAATAATTTCTAACCATTAGTCTAGAAAATTCAATGTAAATGAACCAGTGTTGCTGTTTCACTTCCCATGTAGTGGGACTGAAATTTAAAATGTGGCAAATGTTCATTTAAAGTAATATTGATATACTAAAAATAAGGAATGTTCATTAAAAACATGAAAAAAACATTATAATGAAAAGAAACATTATATTGTTTGTAGCTTGAATGGTTACAATTATGATGACTTATGATGCATGACTGGTCATATGTTCACTTGACTCATTATGTCTATGTCTCATGATAAGCGTTTGTTAAGTTCTCTTGCTATTTGTCTTTTGAACATGAGATTTTCTTCTGTAAGATCAGTATGTCAGTGTGATGTAAAAGTTGGCTGCTGTGTTTTGGTTTCAGAATGCTAGTGAAATCATTCATGGTGCACAGTAACCTTTTAATGTTCCTAGTTCACATATATTTTCTTTATCTCACTTCCCAACACACAAGTTTCAGGAGATTTTCCTATTTGAACAAAAATAGGATTTGGATATTTCCTACTTGTATGCCACGTCAACAAAAAAGTTCATCAAACTCATGACCAGCAAAAGCACAATGAGTAAGCCTGTCTCAGCCTTATCCCAAACTGTTTAAAGTTTGTTTGGCTGTCTTTTCAAAGAGGCACAACATTTCCATTGATTTTCCCCAGTTAGTTTGCGCATTGTTTGTAACCAAAATATGGTATTTAACTCTGCTAGTGTAAACAGGTAGTCTTGCTGCTCTGCAAAAGTCTGGCATTTTGAGTGAGACTGAATTTTAATTTATGGGTGAATTGTTCTTTTTTTAAACATGATTTGACTGAAGCAAATGAATAGGTGCAGACACTGTTCAAATTGTCCTTTGTATAGCGCAGTTCAAATCATATAAACTACAAATTATGATGCAACCTTTGGCCTCCTGCTAGAAGTATTTCAAAGGTTATACTCTCATGTCCGGACACGTAAAACTGCAATCAAATTTGGAAAGACACGCACATGAACTGCTTGTTGCATAAGTATAGTTTACGATGTGAAACAGAAAAGTTTGGTGGGTATGTGGGAATATGTTGGTATATGATGACATCTGCTGGTTTATGGTGAAAAAAAACTTTTTTTCCCCCAAAAAGTTATTGTTCAATAATAAATCATGCATTACTAATAGAATAAATATTCATATAGCAGACACCCTCACAAAAGAAAGTACTTTTTGTGAAGGTGTAAAAGTGTTTGCAGATTTCTTACACAAAAATTATTTTTTGGACAATTATCACAATGACTAACTATGATATTGCATTTTACCGACACCACTGCAGGAATTTCGTTTCAGTCCCTACACTGTAATACAGCATACAAAGATTTTGTGAAATCAAGTAATGTTTTGTTATAAACTTAACTTAAAAATTTCAGTTTTTATTTTGAGACTAAAATCCCTTTTTCTGACTTCAAGTCATTAAAGTTTCTAAAGAATCATTATCAACATATTAGCAGAATTCCCAGCATACATTGTTGTACTCATTATTCAATCTATGGACAGCTTAAAATCATTCCCAGTATGGCAACAATACTTCCAGCTTAATCAAATGAGCACTACTGGCATTGTTTGTGAGTAGGAAATAGACAGCTAATGAGATGACGCACTCTTGCCTCCCCATTTGTTTTTGTTATAGCCATTGATGAAAAGATAAAGATAAAGCTAAGTAGGAGTAAACAGTATCATCAGCCAAGCAAGATTTAATCAGTGAAGAAAACTGACAGCGGTGGAAAGTTGCCACCACTTTTTACTTTGCTTTGACTTTTATGCTGACTGGTGTGGTCTGTAGAATTTTTGCACCATTCATGCAACTTTCAGTCACTTTCTGCCCATGAAGGTCAGTATAACAATGCTTTTCTTCCTCTAGAGCCCTTGGCACTACCTCGTTTAAATCGAAGAAAAGCCTGCAGGGTCTCGGAACCTTATTTAAACTGCACAAATTACCTGGTGGTACACCTGTTATTTATTAGTGACTGCTCACTGCCTTCACTTTGCCGCAGTGTAATTCATGATACTTCCACTAAATGGCACTAAATGGAGGAATATTAAAATCATAAACATGGTGGCTTCATATTGTTGCATTTTAAAGTTTGCTTCATGTAAGCACAGTTATTATATAAAGAAACAACTTTTATCCATTGTGGATTATGTTATATGAGTGGGCAGAGCATATAATACCCACTAGATGGTAGCACAAGCACGATTATTAGCCTCGGTACTCATTAATAAATTCCAACTTTTGAGCACTAAATACCACGTGGTAAACCTATTTCAAACTTCAGTGCGTGCAAATGGAGCATATAGATAAAACAATGACATTTGATGTCACATAGTTTGATACCTTTGTTCTAGAGCAATGTTTGGAAGATTGAACGTTTTTAAAATGTCTGTCATTACCCGAAAAAAAAAAAAAAAAACGCACAGACAGGCTGAACACATGATGGTGCTATAACCCACAACTTTATGTTTTGACCTGCATCTCCTGAATTGGAACAGAGGGCAGCCATGATGATCTGTTGTATCCATAGTTTATTTATTTGCGAGTTTTAGAGTTGTCTGTTGTTCGGACTAGGCTTTCGACTCTTAGCCAAATTAACATCCGATTTTGACCAACAACGTTCAACCTTTTCTCTATGGTGAAACTTTGGAAGTGTGCATTAGTTTATAGAACAGAAAATATGTCTGAAAAATGTTGAAATGCAGTAAGTGTTAAGTAAGTTCACACTATTTGATGACTACCTCTTCCTTTTTCTGTGAATTAACACGTATATTAGCGAAGCTCTTGTAGCGTCAGTGAGTCATGTTACATTCACATTCCAGAGAAACTTATCAGATAAATCTGTCACCAGCATGTCTGCTCTCAGGCAGATCAGTATCTCTCCCATAGATAGCTTTCCCTGTAAGACTTCATGATGTGAGATACCCCAAAAGAATTTACGTGTGTCTTCGCATAGACTTTGCAGATAAGGCGAGCCATTTCATCATGGTGTGCATGTTAGCATGTCTTTCACAGCAAAGACATGCTTACATTAAATTGGCCACGGATGAAGCTGTGATTACAGTTTGGCCAATAACTTTATAGAACAAAATATATTCCTCGCATTATGTCACAGCGAAATTTAGTGGCACACAGGTTCCACTGTAGCCTCAAGGGTTGTACACCGTTTATTTAAATTTTTTGCATTATGACCATTGCATATGGAGTTGAGAGGAAAAGCTCTTTAGAGAGTGATCCACACTGCCCAGAAAATCATTGGCTCCCCACTGCCTTTACTCCAAATTTCGTTGTACTATTGTGAAATGACAATGAAGGCATTCTATTCTACTCTTTTCTATTCTACATTATTATAACAGGCCTACATCATTTGGCTGTGACATATAAAACGTGTTTGAGGCTATAGCTGCCAAACCTCACACTTTTAAGAAGGTCTTTCACAGTGATGAATCAGCCTCATATTTTCACTGTATAATGATCAGTTTAAAGGTGCTGTTCATATTCAGTATATCTGCTGAATTCCCCGTGTGCTGACACATCCAACAGGTATAATTCTACCATACCAATAATTATTTACCAGTTATGTAATTAACTGGTGTATTACTACCCGTTTGAAGCGTTCATTAAGTATTTACTGGTATAGTCAGGGAAAACACAAAACATTGTGGTTGATGTTCTGTCTGTTTCTGCTGCACATGTTATTGTTTGGCTGTTGACAGCTGTTGACGTGTGTTATTCATTCATAGGATATAGCACCAGATTGATGGAGAAGAATGGCCCGAATCTCGTTGGACTGTCCCAGCTCTTTACCAGGGATCCCCCTCAGTGTGCTGTCAGTGCCCATGGAGAATAAATACAAATGTCAGCAGTGTCTCCAGGTCCTGAGGAGGCCTGTCCAGGCTCAGTGCGGCCACCGCTTCTGTGTGCACTGCTTCAAGCAACTCACCAGGTAGACTGGAGGTCGTCAGACCACCTACAACCGTGTGAAATGCAAACCCCCTCCACACCCTAATGCTTACCTTCTTACTGGACATGCTTCAGCACATCCTGTGTTCTTACCTCTGCTCGCCTCTGGGGATTTGTTTGCACCCAAGATCAGTTACTTTTTGCAGCCTCATCCCTCACATGACTGGACTCTAATACTGATATCACTGATCACAAGGATCTGGCTTAGGATGCTGACTCATTCTCAAGGTCTCCATTGTTTTTTCCTATCGCTGACTTACTGTTTGTTCATTAATGGACTCATGCATTTTGAATTTATTAAGAATACATTGGTTTGTCACTTTGCGTCTAATGATACTTTGACAGTATCATTAGACATAAGGTGAAAAAAAAATGTTGAACTTCACTGAAAATTGATAATAATAGCTATACACAAAAACCATATAAAACATAATATATTAAACTAAACTTAAAAAAAAAAAAAAAGGAACCAGCGTCTCATTTTGCTAATCTTCCAACATTCACACTTCAGCAAAAAGCATTTGTGAAATTTGTCTAAAAAGTCTAAAAACAAGCTGTGCATGTGTCATTTTGGGTGTGCATTGCTAGCTGAAATTGATGTTTTGAAAGGTGATTTCACGTGAATTTTTATGTGAATTCATTTGGCTATAATGATAATTTCACATGTGCTTTTTGTTTGGGTTTTATTTGTGTGTTTGTGTGTGTGAGTAATAGTCATTTATTTGTCCTCAACCTCAACCCTTCAATAGCTAATACATTTTTCTCATGAATATCCCACACTTTATCAAGCAAATTACTGCATTTGTATAGCTCTACAGGCTTCTGTCGCTGCTCTTGCATTAATTAATCATTCATCTACTTGAGCTGTGATCCATTTTGGTCAGCAGTTGTTCCAGTCATGGATCAGCAAGAAATTGTTGCTGACTGTTAGTGCCAATCAGCTGATTTTCACTATATAGTCACAAACCTGTTTTGTTTGTTAGCTCTGGCCCAAAGCCTTGTGAAGCCTGCCGCCAAGAGGAAATATATGAGGAGCCTATTTCCATTCTGAATAGTAATGAGGTAAGATATGAAATATTCAGTTTTCAACCAACATTGTTCTTTCATGAGACATTTTCCTTGTAATCAGTTTCCCTTCCCTCACTCCCACTATGGTTTAAAGGAAAATCAGACTGTTGTTTGATGGGCAGTCTGATGGGGATTTCCTACACCACAACCACACACAATGCAACCCACTGTCTGTTTGCTCTTGGCTTTATGATTCACTGAACTCTTTGTTCTTTTCTCTTTTACTAGGCATTTCCAGACAATGCAGCAGGTCGAGAAATTGCAAGTCTGCCAGCCAGGTGTTTGAACCAGGGCTGCGATTGGACAGGCTCAATAAAAGAGTATGAGGTAAAGTATAATGTTCTACTTTTTGGAAATGTGAATGGTTTCTATTTGACTGTTTGTCTCTACCTGTCCCATATTGAACCTTGTACAAGAGTCAGTTTACTCCTTTACCACACCCAAACCAGTCCTGTCAGTACTTTTTAATCTTTCTGTTCTGTCACATTTTGTACGTTCCTGGGTAATGTGTTTATTCCCCTTGAGGCCTTAGTTCACATCATGGTTGAACAATGTGGCTGTATTTCATGCACTGCGGCTATTGCTGCAGAGAACAGGAAGTGAAACTAACATGCAAGCTGGAAAGTCCCTGTCGTCTCTAGCTTACTTATCAACAACAGCTCAGTTGGAAAGTACCAGGATATGACAGGCAGCTTAACCATCAACCCGCCTGACCCTATTTGACTGCTGATGGCGTTTCAGTTAGCTGACCATTACTTGATAATGAAAGTGCTGGATTTATACTGGCTGTAAAACCCAGAACAGAAACAGGCATTAAAACCATATACTTCAGACAGACTAGGGTTTGTTCAAATACAGGAAAGCCCCATCATAACCACATTAGCTGGTTGTGTTCTGGTTTGCATGTGTCATCTGTCTGCAGTTTTGTTTCTGCTGTAGATATTTCAGTGTTTGGTGAGTTTGTCAGTGTGTTTGTTTAAGAGGTGGCTTCCTGGTGCTAATTCCATGTATAGGATGTTTATAGTGGTTGTTGTTTGTTTGTGGTTTTAATTAACCATACCCTATGAGCGTCTCTAAATGAGATTCTAGATAGGAAACGTTAAAATAAGGTGATGGAAGGAAATGTGTTTAAAATGAAAACACTAGACTGACACTGGAAATTATTTTGCGTGCTTTGCAAATGTGGCTCTGACCGGGTAGCTTGCCAATGAACCTTACTATTCTTTATTTATGACACACGTGCTTGCTGTCTTTGACCATGGTATAAAAGTGTGCTATAGTTTGCAGTGCTGGAGAAATTACTGCTGTTGTGTGATACACCCATGTTTGTATGAATATTTGTGGATGGCTGTCTTAGTCACTGTTAGTTAGCCATACACACCCAAAACTAGGTCTCACGAAGCTGGAAAAATAGAGTAAACGTGGTTTCTGAGTGGCTTAGTGAGGAGAGGGATCTAACTGAAACGCTGTTAGAGATTAATCATATTTAGTATGGTGATTCGGTTCAAGGTTTGTCTGTGTAGCATGTTCGAAAGTGAGCAGTCAAAGCGAAAAACAGGCTAACCTACCTGTGGCTCTTGTTCTGTGGCTTCAGAGTGCTGTTGGTAGTCATTATGAAAGCAACTACTTCCTCGGTTAACAGACTCCACCTCACAGTCGAGCTCCACCCCTTTTGTTTCCCGGTATTTTTCAAAAAGAATATTGTGCAGCATTTTTAAAAATAACATTATCAAACTTATAGCTTAAATCAAAAACAGCCTTTTCCCCCCCTAATTTATTGCTGTACTTCTACTTTTTATTTCTATGCTTCTGTTTCTTTTGTACTTTTATTTCCTCATCTTCCAATGACTTCCTAGTTTTGTTTTTTGGTTTCTTTTTCGTTTATTTTAAGGTCAAGTGTTTGAAAACGATCTCTTTTTTTCCCTCTCTTCTTTTGTATATTACTTGTGTTTTAACAATCATATAGTACAAATAATTAAATACTAAGTCCTGGAATATTTCTAATTCGGTTACAGGAAAAGAACGTAGTAATAATAATAATAATAATAATAATAATAATATATACCTTCAATGCTATTGTATTGCAGGCACACAATTAAGGAATCATAATTACTGAATAGCATACATAATTAAATGAATGTACTGTGTTGTTACCGCTGACCTTCCTTTATGCACTGGAGATAAATGGTTGCGAAAAAAAGAAACAGCTTGTTTCCCACTTTACTGCAGCCAGTGCAACCAGACCTGCTTATATATGAGGGTGTGTCAGTTTGTGTTTCATCTTCATTAAGGACTGACAAAAGATTAGCAGGTTCTACCATGCCATCAAATTATATCACACAAATGACTTGGAACACTATAACGTTCAACTGAATTCTTTGATAATATTAATGAAAGGTAATAAATAGGCACATCTGGGCTGCATGAGAAACACAAACTTTAGTTATGTGGTGGTGACAATAGATCTGTCCCATGTATAGGCTCAGCATGAAGGTCGCTGTGAGTTTGAGCGGATACAGTGCGACGCCTGCCAAACCTTGATCCTTCGTACAGAGAAGGATCGACATAATGAGAGAGAATGTGAGGCAAGAACGCTCAACTGCAAATACTGCAAAATGACCTTCAACTTTAAAGACATCAAGGTGAGAGATAGAGATTATCTAGAGTAAAGCAGCTGCCTGATGTGTTTCCACGAATGGACACAAAATAACATTCCCTTTCATGGTGTATTTTAGGCCCACGATGAAATCTGCCTGAAGTTTCCCTTACAATGCAAGGACTGTGGCAAGAAGAAGATCCCAAGAGAAAAGGTCAGAGCAATTACCCAAATTACCCTTTAACTTTCCATATAAATTTGTATATGAGGCATTTGGTGTGGTAATGCTTGACAATTTCCTCTCTGAACAAATGCTATTAAATGTTTTCACTCTGTAATAAAATAAAACTATAAACAAACTATCAAATTACTACATTTATAGCCTAAACAAACGCTGAACACCTGGGCCTTATATACTCTGCTATAAAAAAATACATGGAATTATATGAAACACAAGCAATAGTACCCAAGTTACAACAAATGTGCCAATAAGTTAGATAAAATCCCAGGAAAGCCGATTGCATACCTGTGAGTTCCACATACTGATCACCTGAACATTTAAAGTCTCCTTTCTAATTAAAGGTTTGGAAAATGAATTCAGAATTCCCTTTATGGCCACTTAGTTTTCTTTCAGACTAAGAATCCTGTGCATGACTTTCAGTTTGAGTTGATGTATTGTTTGGAGCTGGTCCACTAACATTTCCTTTGTCCATTCTACCTTTCAGTTCAATGATCACAGCAGAACCTGTGCCAAGTCAAAGAGCGCCTGTCCATTCAGTGAAGTGGGCTGCAAATCTGTGGTATGTGTGGTAATCGACTCAAATATAATGCTTTCATTGTGTTATTTTTCTTTTATTTAAACAAGTTAGGTGTTCACATAAATACAGTGTTGTAAGATGCCTTTTTTTATATATTAAAGGAATAATTCAACATTTTAAGAAATTTTGAAAAAAAAATGTTTATTTGAGAAATAGTAATTTGCAATTTTTCACAATTAATTTAAAGCATGATATAGACTAAATGACTAATCAATTAATGCAGAAAAGATAAGATATAACAAGTTGATTGGTGAGCTTTAGAGATGTTTCCTTCTGCTTCCAGTCTTTTTGCAAAATTAAGCTAAATGCCCTCATGCATTGGCTGTATTCACATACAGATATGAAAGTGTATTGATCCTCTGGTCTAACTCTCAACAAGAAAGCAATAAGCATATTTCCTTTTACAGTCTGCACTAAAATAATTCACTTAAGATGGGGGTAAAACATCTTTGCAGTGGACGCCAACTGGCTAGTATTATTGAACAATTTATCTAATCATAAATGTATCAGTAGCAGCGTATATGTATAAAATACCAAGAAATTGCTGTTGCAATTGTCACGCATTTGTGTACATATGTTTCACAACTGAGATATGAACAAACACAACATCATAGTCTATGATAAGATTTCTGTCTGGGCTGTTGTGGTTTGAAGTCGGTGGGACTCAATTTGAAAAATGCGATGTCACTGTGACATTGCAAGTGCACTGTCAAAACACACCCACACAATTTTAAACTCTGATAATAAAATATTACCTGAGGATGTTTAGTCCTAAATATTTAATGTCATAGAGCTTTGAAACCAGACTTTCAGGAAATCTTAAACAGATTAGTTTTTAATGTAAACACATAACAATCGGTTGATATTTCATAAAAAATTTACCAATGTTTACCCAAAAAATGAATGAATAAAAATAAGTAACTAAATTTAATAAATAATAAATATTCCATCTGCTAAATAACAAAAACAATTTTTGACCAGTTTCCCAAGTTGTGACTTTGTAGCAGCTAAATAAGCTTTGTTGTGTTTCTCAGATAGAGAACGGGAAGCTCAGTGACCATGAGCACAGCAGCACCATGGAGCACTTGCGTCTGCTGCTGCCCATGGTGATGTCAGTGGCTCGGGCACGTACAGAGGCTCCTGGTCCCGGGGAGTGGCAGGAGGACTCTGGTCTGAGCCTGTACAGGGCTCCTGAGGAGGGAGACGTTATGGGCGCTGGAGCTGCAGCCTCCGCACAGTCTGTGGATCTGGAAAAAAAGGTGAGTCTGGAATTAATGGAATTAATGCTATTTGTTAACCACTGTTCATGGGTATTGAATGAGGAATGACGAATTTGTTGCTGTTTCTCAACAGGTGAACGCTTTAGAAAACATCGTGTGTGTCCTGAATCGGGAAGTGGAGCGCAGTTCAGTAACATTGGAGGCTTTCTCACATCAACATCGTTTAGACCAAGAAAAGATTGAAAATCTGTCCAACAAAGTACGACAGCTAGAGAGAACGCTGACTATGAGAGACTTGCAGCTGTCTGAGACCGAACAGCTGCTGCAAGAACTCCAGTTCTGCACTTACGATGGAATATTTGTCTGGAAGATTACTGAATTCTCTCGCCGCAGACAGGATGCTGTGGCTGGTCGAACACCTGCAATGTTCTCACCTGGTAAGATGAAAGAAAATAACCCGACACCACCGGGCATCCATTTCAAAGGTCTACTTTACATGTGGCATATTTTATCTCGGAGCTTCAAGATTATTTTTGAATTTGATTGTGTTAAGTTCACATTGTTTGCATGACCTTTACTCTTGGCTTTTAGGCAAGGGGAATTCCACTGATCTACGCCCTTTTTGTCCTTTAGGGAGTGTTAGGGAGTGTTCATGTCACTCCTATTCTAATATGACATAGTTTTTAAGGCTCTGATTACATTCTGGATTCTTCCTTTTCTTCCTTTCCAAAGCATTTTACTCCAGCAAATATGGCTACAAAATGTGTCTGAGGCTGTATTTGAACGGTGATGGAACCGGTCGAGGAACACACCTTTCACTGTTCTTTGTTGTCATGAGGGGCAAGTATGACGCTCTGCTCAAATGGCCATTCAGTCAGAAGGTAGGAGAAAGTGTAACTTTCCACTCATTTTGATCCATAGTCACTAGAACAAATGACACAGATTAATAAAGTCCTTCTCCTCCTCTTTCCCCAGGTGACTCTAATGCTTTTGGATCAGAACAACAGGGAGCACATTATCGATGCTTTCCGCCCTGATGTCACCTCCACCTCCTTCCAACGGCCAATCAGTGAGATGAACATCGCCAGTGGCTGCCCGCTGTTCTGTCCACTGGCTAAACTGGCTGGCAAGAGCCCCTATCTGAGAGATGACACAATCTTCATTAAAGCCATTGTAGACCTCACCGGCTTATAAAGTGCACTGTGGAAGATGCACATAACAAAAAATAAAAATTAAACAATGAAATTAAACTAAATGATTAATAATTATAATATATATGAATGAAAATATTTTGATAATAATATGTATTATAATATATTATATTGTATTATATTATATTATATTATATTATATTATATATGTGACCATATTACAAAATATCGTGTACACACTATACATTAATACATACATCTGTTAGTATTTTGATATAGAGCTGTCAGCAGGCTTTAAGAAGACGTGCTTAAAACAGTAAGACCTCTGGGTTCCAGTAACATTAAGAGCTGCTGAGTCGAATAGTTATGATCTTTCATGATATAAGAGGTCTCCAATCATCTGTGTACTGTGATCCTAATGTGACTCTTGGCATTTGAATGAAATATTATATCTCATTACTAAATCTTAAAAAAAAAATCTTTACTAAGTATATGTGTGTATATATATATATATATATATATATATATGTGCGTGTTACAATAGCCAAGACTTCGCTTTGCATCATGTTAAACTTAACCTCTGTCAAACAATACAAATGTGATGTATCTTACCAGGAATTCTTCCTTACATCAGAGCAAAGCAAATAGTGACCTGTCTCCTTTCAATGAAACAAAGGATTTCAAACACAATTTAAATTCCATGACTTTAGCCTGTTTGACCTAAGCAGATCTGTTCCTTAGATTAAGCAGGCCACTGTTTCTCATGTCTGGATAATGTATCAGTCAATTGTCATCTCTAGTTTCCTAGTGCAGCACTTAACATACTTATATGAGTCATTTTTTTTGCCAAATGAGTAGCTGCTGTAACCCTATAGCAAACTTACACAGTCAAGCCTAAAGCAAACAGCTTTATACCTCAGATGTATTATAAGAAATAAACAAAAGAATTTAGGCAAAATTGCCTAGCAAGTGTGATCTATAACAAATAATAGAAAAATTGTCAAAAAAAAAAAAAAAAAAAAAGCTTACTGTTTAGCCCAAATTTCTGCTTAAGATGTACTAGTAACCAGAAATGTACACTATAACACACACACATATATATATCTATCCTTTGTACTAATAATGCTTTGGTGTATTGGTGTATTATATGTACATGTATAACATTTATTATTAATCAATCTACTATTGTGTGACATGTGATAACAAATTTTAACCAAAAAATGAACACTAGAAATTATATTCTTTACCATAGATTATACTGTATATCAAAATAAAATTGGTTAGGCACTTTGATTTATACATGTTCTTACATATTTTTTTTTATTTACTAACATAAAGAATGCTTACCTGCAACATTAAAATTGTCTTTACTGATTGTTGATATACATCTTAATTTGAAGGGTTCTGTCAACTGTCTTTTATACATCTTAATCCGAATAAACTTCACAAACTTCATACTTGTTGCTTTTGTCTAAATGTAAATATACAGTATATACGAATTGTTTTTAATTCAGCATGTTGTGCCATGTTCACTGCTATTTCACTGCTATTTTGTCCATTATGAAGGAATATATATACATCAGTTCCTATGTTTGCATACAGTGGTTGCATGTTTTCAGCTCCACATGTGCTTCTGGTGAGAATTTCCAGACTATTGCTCGAGCCAGACAGAGTGCGCAAATCTTAGTTTTCCCCCACCTGCTAAATTCCACTTTAACCTCTATGGTTAGGTCAAAAATATTCTGACAACCCAAGTCCCCTTTTATTGCAGTTAACCATGCTGATGATTTTCCCCTGTGGGACACCGTAGGCGATTTATGTGGTTCTATGCCAAGAGATATTTGAGGTGGTTTCTGCTATGCCTGCATCAACTCAAAACTGTCACCTCCTTTGCAGCATGGTGCTGAAGGAAATAACCACACACCAACCATGTCACCAAAAAAAAAAAAAAAATAGGTTGGGCGGTTTGTTAACCCACTTACTGGTGTATTTAGTGTTTGCTGTTACACTGTTGACATGAATGTGGGCATGATGTGCTGTTTCTTTCCTTCACGTTGTAAGAGCATGTGCTGGCTGAAGTAATTTGCCCCAAAACAAGGGAATTTTACATATAAAGGTCAGTTTAGTTATGTGTTGAACTACACAGCCGGTGAAGTCACACTTTACAGTTGTGTAATGTCTGTGGCTCGTTTTGTCTAGTCTGAGAAAACAGTATCTTGTCTTGGGAGACCACGAACTTGAAAAGGCTGCCTTGTAATCTGGGGCTTGGATTTTA
Source organism: Seriola dumerili (assembly GCF_002260705.1). Classification (NCBI taxonomy): domain Eukaryota; kingdom Metazoa; phylum Chordata; class Actinopteri; order Carangiformes; family Carangidae; genus Seriola; species Seriola dumerili. The sequence continues at coordinate 248,710 of NW_019182858.1, forward strand.
AAGACATGTACATTTACAGTACCAAAATGTGTGTGTGTGTGTGTGTGTGTGTGTGTGTGTGTGTGTGTGTGTGTGTATATGTGTGTGGGGGGGTAAATCTTTGGAAGTGCAGTACTAAGTTGCCAGAGTAAGGTTCAGGTGCATATAAGACATCACAAGATAGAAGAACTCGATGAAGTATGAAGAATGCTGCATGAAGGCTGATACAAAGCGGTACTGGTGTAAAAACAAAAAAAATTACTAACTTTAAGTTTATCAGCCTTCCTTACAAGCTCCAAGTTCACAGCTTTGCATATGAAGATCAGTAGCTGCATGTTGGATTAAAACCTCCTTCAATCAGACTTCATGCACACAGCAAGATATTGAGTTCAAGGTTCAGGTCAACCATCAACTATACATGTACTATTGGGTAAATGCAAAGCCGTTGTCATTGTCACAACACCAAGCTTGGGAAATGTGATACTTTAATATGTTTATATGTCAATAAAGGATCAGTTCACCAGTATCGCAAGTATAACACTAGCAGCTCTTTGAGGCTCAATCACGGCAATTATTTGATTGATTTTTGTGAAATTTAGTACACATAGTCATACTCCTGCAAGCATGAATGGTAATAAATTTGGTGATTATCAGTTTAAAATTTTAATTTGTTGAATTTGATTTAAACCAAATTCTTACAAAACATTCCCATTTGTACCATAGAGCTAATTAGCAAATTTTAACATGCTAACATGCAACACTGAGATGGGGAACATGGTAACTATTATATCTGCTTAATATAAGCATGTCAACCTTGTGACTGTGAGCATGTTAATGCCAGCATTTACAGCCTCACAGATCTGTTAGCATGGCTATGGACTTAGTTGTTTAAATTGAATTTTATTTGCGTCCATTGCCGCCAACCGTCGAGACTTCTCAGCTTCAAGTTCATTTTGCAGGATGACAGCATCACCAAATTCTTGACGAGTATTTTTCAAGTAAATGAAACCTCAGCTTTCTGATCAAAACCTCAATGACTCAATATGGAGTTGCTTCACTGAAGTTCTGCTGTTACTGCATTCTGAACAGATAGGTCATTCTCACTGCATGTTAACCACAAACACATCCTTCATGAGCTTATGATCTAGCGAACCTAAACCCTATCATCATGACATGGTTAAAGTTTTTATCCATAATTACACTGTGACGTTTTTTATGCATTACCATACTATGAAATGTTTTTATGCGTAATTTCACTATGGCCTTTTTTGACAATTGTATGCTTTACTATACTATAGCGTTTTCATTCCTTACTATACTATAACGTTTTTATGCCATATTATACTATTATGTTTTTATGCTTAAATAAACTATGACGTTTTTTGGCGTTTTTATTATGCCTGACTATAGTATGACGTTTATTGCATTTTTTATCCCTTACTATTCTATGATGTTTTTTTAAGTTTTTATGCCTTACATACCGTTTTTTGCAGTTTTTTTGCTTCACTATACAATGATGTTTTTTGACATTTCTATGCCTTACTATGCTATGTTTTTATATGCCTTACTATACTATGACATTTTATGAAAATTTTAAGCCTTACTATAGTATGGTGTTTGTTGACGTTTTTATGCCTTACTATTCTATGACATTTTTATGCCATACTTTATTAGGACGTTTTTTTGACATTTTTATTCCTGACTATACTATGATGTTTTTATGCTCAAATAAACAATGTAGTTTTTTGGTGTTTTTATGCCTTACTATACTATGACATTTTTTTACATCTTTATGCCTTCCTATACTATGGCGTTTTCTGAGATTTTATGCCATACTATATTATGGCGTTTTTTGACAGTTTTATGCCATACTACACTACGACGTTTTTAGACAATTTTATGCCATACTATACTATGAAATTTTTCAGCGTTTTATGCCATACTATGCTATGAGGTTTTTTGACATTTTATGTCATACTATACTATGTTGTTTTTTAACGTTTTTGCCAAACTATACTATGTTGTTTTTTGATGTTTTATGCCTTACTGTACTATGTTGTTTTTGACGTTTTATGCCTTACTATACTATGTTGTTTTTTGACTTTTTATGCCATACTATACTGTGACGTTTTTAGGCAGTTTTATGCCTTATTACACTATGACGTTTTTTTTTACATTTTTATGCCATATTTCACTATGATGTTTTTATACCTTAGTATTATATAATGTTTTTTCCATTTTCATGCCTTATTGTACTTTGATGTTTTTTGATGTTTTTATGCCTTTCTATACTATGACGTGTTTTGCCTTGATATAATTTTTTTCAGCACCTTACTAAACTTTTATGTTTTTATGGGTGATTATAATATGCAGCTTTAATTAGGCAACAGAGTAGTGCAAATTAAAGCTGCAGACTCTCAATGAGAAGATGCTGGTTCAAATCCCACCTGGGACCATTCTGCATTGTACTTCAATGATTTCCCTTATGACATTAGGGCCTTACTATACAATGACATATCTTACTATACTATAACATTTTTTGATGTTTTGATGCCTTGTTATACTATGTTGTTTTATCACTTTTTTTCCACAGTATACTGTGTTGTTTTTTTCACTTTTAAGGCCTTGCTGTACTATGACGTCTTCATATCTTAGTATAATATATTTTTTGATGTTTTTATGCCTTATTATACTATGTCGTTTTTTTCACTTTTTTGCCATACTATACTGCATTGTTTTTTTCACTTTTAAGGCCTTACTATACTATGAAGTCTTCATATCTTAGTATAATATGATATTTTTTGATGTTTTTATGCCTTCTTATACTATGTCGTTTTTTCACTTTTTTTCCATACTATACTATGTCGTTTTTTTCACTTTTAAGGCCTTACTATACTATGACGTCTTCATACCTTATTTTACTATGACGTTTTTTTGACGTCTTTATGCCCATATGACATGTTTTGCTTTTATATCATTTTTTTTAGCACTATACTAAACTTTTATGTTTTTATGGGTTACTATAATATGCTAATTTTATTAGGCAACAAGGCAGTGCAGTGGTTAAAGCTGCAGATTCTTGAAGAGAAGATACTGGGTTCAAATCCCACCTAGGATCATTTTGCATGGAACTTGAATGAATGCCTTATTATACTTTGTCGTTTTTTTCTTGTTTTTTTTGTCATAGTATACTGTGTTCTTTTTTTCACTTTTAAGGCCTTGCTGTACTATGACATCTTAATATCTTAGTATAATATGATATTTGTTTGTTTTTATGCCTTATTACACTATGTCGTTTTTTTCACTTTTTTGCCATACTATACTTTGTTGTTTTTTCACCTATTTTGCTATAGTATACTCTGTAGTTTTTTTCACTTTTAAGGCCTTACTGTACTATGACTTCTTCATATCTTACTATACTATGACGTTTTTTGATGGTTTTATGCCTTATTATACTATGTTGTTTTTTCACTTTTTTTGCCATAATATAATATGTCCTTTTTTCACTTTTTTTGCGATACTATATGATGTCTTTTTTTTCACTTTTAAGGCCTTACTGGACTATGACGTCTTCATATCTAACTATGATAATATATTTTTTGATGTTTTTATGCATTATTATACTATGTGTTTTTTCACTTTTTTGCCATAGTATACTATGTCGTTTTTTTTCAATTTTTTTGCCATAATATACTCTCCAGTTTTTTTCACTTTTTTTGCCATACTATACTGTGTTGTTTTTTTTCACTTTTAAGGACTTGCTATACTATGACATCTTCATATCTGACATTTTTTTATGTTTTTATACTTTACTATACTATGTCATTTTTTCACTTTTTTGCCATAGTACACTATGTCGTTTTTTTTCACTTTTTTTGCCATAATATACTCTCCAGTTTTTTTCACTTTTTTTGCCATACTATACTATGTTGTTTTTTTCACTTTTTTTTGCCATACTATACTATGTCGTTTTTCACTTTTTTTGCCATACTAAACTGTGTTGTTTTTTTCACTTTTAAGATCTTAGTATACTATGACGTCTTCATATCTGACATTTTTTTATGTTTTTATGCTTTATTATATTATGTCGTTTTTTCACTTTTTTGCCATAGTATACTATGTCGTTTTTTTTCAATTTTTTTGCCATAGTATACTCTGTAGTTTTTTTTTTACTTTTCAGGCCTTACTGGACTGTGAAGTCTTCATAGCTTACTATACTATGACGTTTTTTCCCTTTTTTTGCCATAATATACTCTCTAGTTTTTTTTCACTTTTTTTGTCATACTATACTATGTCGTTTTTTCACTTTTTTTGCCATAGTATACTGTGTTGTTTTTTTCACTTTTAAGGCCTTGCTGTACTATGACATCTTCATATCTGATGTTTTTTTATGTTTTTATGCTTTATTATAATATGTTGTTTTTTCACTTTTTTGCCATAGTATACTGTGTCGTTTTTTTTCACTTTTTTTGCCATAATATACTCTCTAGTTTTTTTCAATTTTTTGCCATACTATACTTTGTCGCTTTATCACTTTTTTTGCCTTACTATACTGTGTTGTTTTTTTCACTTTTAAGGACTTGCTATACTATGACGTCTTCATATCTGACGTTTTTTTATGTTTTTATGCTTTATTATACTATGTCATTTTTTCACTTTTTTTCCATAGTATACTATGTGGTTTTTTCACTTTTTTTGCCATGGTATACTCTGTGGTTTTCTTTACTTTTTAGGCCTTACTGGACTATGACGTTTTCATATCTTACTATACTATGTCATTTTTTCACTGTTTATGCCATAATATACTCTCTAGTTTTTTTCACTTTTTTTGCCATACTATACTATGTCGCTTTTTCACTTTTTTTGCCTTACTATACTGTGTTGTTTTTTTCACTTTTAAGGACTTTCTATACTATGACGTCTTCATATCTGACGTTTTTTTATGTTTTTATGCTTTATTATACTATGTCGTTTTTTCACTTTTTTTGCCATGGTATACTCTGTAGTTTTCTTTACTTTTCAGGCCTTACTGGACTATGACGTCTTCATATCTTACTATACTATGACATTTTTTCACTTTTTTTGCCATAATATACTCTCTAGTTTTTCTCACTTTTTTTGCCATACTATACTATGTCGCTTTTTCACTTTTTTTGCCTTACTATACTGTGTTGTTTTTTCCCTTTTAAGGCCTCACTATACAATGACTTCTTTATACCTTAATATAATGTGACATTTTTCAATGTTTTTATGGCCTATCATACTATGTCATTTTTTCACTTTTTTTGCCATAGTATACTATGTCGTTTTTTTTTTCACTTTTAAGGCCTTACTATACTATGACTTCTTTATACCTTAATATACTATGACGATTTTATGCCTTACTATACTATGACATATTTTGCCATTTTTATGCCTTGCTATACTATGACGTTTTAACGCCTTATTATATTATGACCTTTTTTGGCGTTTTTATACCTTAGTATAATATAATGTTTTTTTCTGTTTTCATGCCTTATTATACTGTGATGTTTTCTGATGTTTTTATGCCTTTCTATACTATGACGTGTTTGGCCTTGATAATATTTTTTTTAGCAACTTACTGCTTTACCTGATGCTTTTATGAGGTAACAAGGTAGTACAGTGGTTAAAGCTCCAGGCTTCCAAGGAGCAGCTGCTGGTTCAAAACCCACCTAGGACCATTCTGCATGGAACTTTAATGATTTCCCTTATGACGTTAGGGCCTTACTATACAATGACGCCTACATATTTTAGTATAATATGATGTTTTTTGATGTTTTTATGCCTTATTATACTATGTAATTTTTTCACTTTTTTGCCATACTATACTTTGTCGCTTTTTCACTTTTTTTGCCATACTATACTGTGTTGTTTTTTTTCACTTTTAAGGACTTGCTATACTATGACATCTTCATATCTGACGTTTTTTTTATGTTTTTATACTTTATTATACTATGTCATTTTTTCACTTTTTTGCCATAGTATACTATGTCGTTTTTTTCACTTTTTTTGCCATACTATACTATATCGTTTTTTCACTTTTTTTGCCATACTAAACTGTGTTGTTTTTTTCACTTTTAAGATCTTAGTATACTATGACGTCTTCATATCTGACATTTTTCTTATGTTTTTATGCTTTATTATATTATGTCATTTTTTGACTTTTATGCCATAGTATACTATGTCGTTTTTTTCAATTTTTTTGCCATGGTTTACTCTGTAGTTTTTTTCACTTTTCAGGCCTTACTGGACCATGACGTCTTCATATCTTACTATACTATGACGTTTTTTCACTTTTTTGCCATAATATATTCTCTAGTTTTTTTCACTTTTTTTGCCATACTATACTATGTCGCTTTTTCACTTTTTTTGCCTTACTATACTGTGTTGTTTTTTTCACTTTTGAGGACTTGCTATACTATGACATCTTCATATCTGACGTTTTTTTATGTTTTTATGCTTTATTATACTATGTCGTTTTTTCACTTTTTTGCCATAGTATACTATGTCGTTTTTTTTTTCACTTTTAAGGCCTTACTATACTATGACTTCTTTATACCTTAATATACTATGACGATTTTATGCCTTACTATACTATGACATATTTTGCCATTTTTATGCCTTGCTATACTATGACGTTTTAACGCCTTATTATATTATGACCTTTTTTGGCGTTTTTATACCTTAGTATAATATAATGTTTTTTTCTGTTTTCATGCCTTATTATACTGTGATATTTTCTGATGTTTTTATGCCTTTCTATACCATGACGTGTTTGGCCTTGATAATATTTTTTTTAGCAACTTACTGCTTTACCTGATGCTTTTATGAGGTAACAAGGTAGTACAGTGGTTAAAGCTCCAGGCTTCCAAGGAGCAGCTGCTGGTTCAAAACCCACCTAGGACCATTCTGCATGGAACTTTAATGATTTCCCTTATGACGTTAGGGCCTTACTATACAATGACGCCTACATATTTTAGTATAATATGATGTTTTTTGATGTTTTTATGCCTTATTATACTATGTAATTTTTTCACTTTTTTGCCATACTATACTTTGTCGCTTTTTCACTTTTTTTGCCATACTATACTGTGTTGTTTTTTTTCGCTTTTCAGGACTTGCTATACTATGACATCTTCATATCTGACGTTTTTTTTATGTTTTTATACTTTATTATACTATGTCATTTTTTCACTTTTTTGCCTTAGTATACTATGTCGTTTTTTCACTTTTTGTGCCATAATATACTCTCTAGTATTTTTCACTTTTTTTTCCCATACTATACTATGTCGCTTTTTCACTTTTTTTGCCATACTATACTGTGTTGTTTTTTTTCGCTTTTCAGGACTTGCTATACTATGACATCTTCATATCTGACGTTTTTTTTATGTTTTTATACTTTATTATACTATGTCATTTTTTCACTTTTTTGCCTTAGTATACTATGTCGTTTTTTCACTTTTTGTGCCATAATATACTCTCTAGTATTTTTCACTTTTTTTTCCCATACTATACTATGTCGCTTTTTCACTTTTTTTGCCATACTATACTTTGTCGCTTTTTCACTTTTTTTGCCATACTATACTGTGTTGTTTTTTTTCGCTTTTCAGGACTTGCTATACTATGACATCTTCATATCTGACGTTTTTTTTATGTTTTTATACTTTATTATACTATGTCATTTTTTCACTTTTTTGCCTTAGTATACTATGTCGTTTTTTCACTTTTTTTGCCATAATATACTCTCTAGTATTTTTCACTTTTTTTTCCCATACTATACTATGTCGCTTTTTCACTTTTTTTGCCTTACTATACTGTGTTGTTTTTTTCACTTTTAAGGACTTGCTATACTATGACGTCTTCATATCTGACGTTTTTTTATGTTTTTATGCTTTATTATATTATGTCGTTTTTTCACTTTTTTGCCATAGTATACTATGTCGTTTTTTTCACTTTTTTGCCATGGTTTACTCTGTAGTTTTTTTCACTTTTCAGGCCTTACTGGACCATGACGTCTTCATATCTTACTATACTATGACGTTTTTTCACTTTTTTGCCATAATATATTCTCTAGTTTTTTTCACTTTTTTTGCCATACTATACTATGTCGCTTTTTCACTTTTTTTGCCTTACTATACTGTGTTGTTTTTTTCACTTTTAAGGACTTGCTATACTATGACATCTTCATATCTGACGTTTTTTTTATGTTTTTATGCTTTATTATACTATGTCATTTTTTCACTTTTTTGCCATAGTATACTATGTCGTTTTTTCACTTTTTCGCCATGGTATACTCTGTATTTTTTTTTACTTTTCAGGCCTTACTGGACTGTGACGTTTTCATATCTTGCTATACTATGACGTTTTTTCACTTTTTTTGCCATAATATACTCTCTAGTTTTTTTCACTTTTTTGCCATAGTATACTATGTTGTCTTTTCACTTTTTTTGCCATAGTATACTGTGTTGTTTTTATCACTTTTAAGGCCTTGCTCTACTATGACATCTTCATATCTTATTATAATATGATGTTTTTTGATGTTTTTATGCCTTATTATACTATGTCATTTTTTCACTTTTTTGCCATACTATACTTTGTCGCTTTTTCACTTTTTTTGCCATACTATACTATGTCGCTTTTTCACTTTTTTTGCCTTACTATACTGTGTTGTTTTTTTCACCTTTAAGGACTTTTTATACTATAACGTCCTCATATCTGACATTTTTTTATGTTTTTATGCTTTATCATACTATGTTGTTTTTTCACTTTTTTGCCATAGTATACTATGTCGTTTTTTCACTTTTTTTGCCATGGTATACTCTGTAGTTTTCTTTACTTTTCAGGCCTTACTGAACTATGACGTCTTCATATCTTGCTATACTATGACATTTTTTCACTTTTTTTGCCATAATATACTCTCTAGTTTTTTTCACTTTTTTTGCCATACTATACTATGTCGCTTTTTCACTTTTAAGGCCTTACTATACTGTGTTGTTTTTTTCACTTTTAAGGAC